>NC_088716.1:20578704-20791204 GCF_963576615.1 Watersipora subatra
GATGTAAATAAAATGTAGAACTTGTAGGGGTACATTGAAGTAAACCTTTGCAGGCATGTAGTAGTAGATTGTTGTTTGCTTGGTGAGATTGGAGGTGAGAAGAGCAGCATTTGATGACTTTAAAAAAACTGACACAACATTTTAAGTAAGTCTATGTTAAAATTAATAATATTTTGAAACTCGCAAATGACAACCAGCCTTTGGAAGACAACTTTCTTGGCTGGTGGAGCATGCATGATGTATTATTAAACTCCCCTTCCTTTTTTCACGGATCATGAAAATTGAATTTTGAAAGGTAATGTGTGATCATCTAAATTAACAGCAAACTCAGATCCATAACCAACCCTGGGTCTCCGTCTGAATCATTGCGACAGTAGTATTATAAAACCCATGATTGAGGTGATTTCCAAGGTTACTACTACTGTACAGTTTGTGTACAACAATGGCTAATCATATACGTTTAGCTCAAGATCAATATGCTGAGGGCCTTGGTAATTAATCTATAAAAAGTGAAACTTTGTTGAAAAGGACAAAGTAGTGATGTATCATAAAATTGTATTGCTTATATTGAGGCTGCAAACCAAATTTTTTAAGACCAAGATAAATTCTCATCAACTTTTTTCCATCATGTGAAGCTCCGGCTCATACAGGCGGGCTGTACGCTTAAACAATACAAGTTGATCCATTTCAGTAATTTAACCTGCAGCTTGATAGAATTTAGACTTCTAGTTTAGACAGATTTAAAAGTTCTCCAGTCAAAAATTTTCTTTTTAGCACTGGTTTTAAATTTCAAAAACTGTAAAAAGAAATTCAGTTCACTGCAAGTGTGGGGCAAGTGTATGTTAATATTATAAACGCACGCTACTACCGAAAGTGAGGCTTTTCATAAAAATGTTTACACGATTGTCTAAACTTTTCTATGTTCCACTCAGAGTTTTAGGTCTATCACGTTATCGGATATTTGTACAGGTCGTAGCGAAGTTCTAGTTTAATTCTCAATATGAAAATTAAGCCGAGAGCCCGCGATATTTTTTGTGCATAGTAAACTTAGTTGCGCGTCAGCTAGTCAACTAAACTACGTTCGTATTTGTTTCCCGAAGATTATCTCATCGTGAAGTGTACGAGTTTTGTAAGCATCCAGATACGTTTACAACTTACTTATACACACTATTTTAACTAATTTATTTAGCCAGTCATTATTAGCAGTGTGAATACACTTTTCGTTTTTGCAATTTCGTAATAATATCGAAATATTAGATACGTCTGCAACTTGCCTTCACTCGCAATGAGTACAGTTGATGATCCGCAATTCCTTTTAAGACACCTTCGTACCTGCTTTATCACAAGTGATGAATCTGGTCTTTGCGAAATGCTTGTGGAGCCCGACCTTATCCGTGCTGATCAAAGAAAAAGATCCAACTCAAAGTTAAGCAAGTCAGTTAAACACAAGTCTGTTCTCACCCTTACATTTGCAAATCGTTCGCTCACTGCTATCTTCACTTTATTGATCTGACTGCATTGAGTTAAACTCAAACTCATTTGCATTCATTCTAGTGTTCTCATATTCTATCTATTGGATCAATCTGTATCAGTGGCTAAGTTTTAAAATTCAAACGTTATGGAAATGTTTGGATGAAACTCACGTTTTTTGTCTGACTTTTCTTTTTAGCAACTCACACTCAGGGAGTGAACATGAAATAAGTGTTTCTCCAGATATCCTCTCAGACATGGACTTTGGTAATGTGATCATATGATGTTTTTTACACACTTAAATCCATTTGTTGGTGATGATCACGATAGGACTCAATGTGTAGCCTATGGTGTTGAGCTTTAAAAGAATTGTGTGTTTTGTCACACTTGAATTTGTGAATTTATAGTAAAGTACATGTTGTATACATTGAAAGTTTACCAAGAAAAGGGAATAGGAAAAGTTTCAGGCTTTCATTAACTGTTGTCTTCCAATCGATGGGTCTCACATATCAACCATCTTTAATTAAACTTCATTTTCAACTTTAGGAATTTTTTTAAAGATATGCTTGATTGCACCAGTTTTGTGTAATCTTATTATTAACATGTATAATTCTGTTACATTACAGGTGGAGTGCGAATGCGCTCTAGTACAGCTTACAGGATTGAAAAGATAAAGCAGGAGAAGAACAGCAGGGCGAAAATCAAATCCATAAAATGGAGACACAATGATTCAACAGAAGCAGGTCTTAATATGTGTATTTATATAATATGTTATAATATATGTAATTATTTATTATTTATTATATGTATATTATAACTATATAATTATAAAATAAGTAATTATAAATATATGTAATTATATATATTATATGTATTTCATAATTGTATAATATAAATAATTATATAATTATTCATATATATTATATCAATATAATTATATAATATATGAAATTATAATTTTATATATATATTATATAATTATATTATCTATAATATATATTAGAGATAAAATATGTAATATATATTACGGTATATAATTATATATCATATATATGATTAATTATATTATATATCATATATATGTTATATATTTTTTATTATATATAATTATATAATAATATTGATATATACAATTTATATAATATGAATATTGACTTCATTTTTACTCGCGTTGATTTGATGCCATGATTTGATATCATTCATTTACGCTCTTTGGCTAATTTGTTTCTACTGACACATTTCTATATGTTCAAATTTAAGCAACATATTATCAATTAAACTTCAAAATTAATGAAATATTTTAAATTTATATAAATTAATTAATGTAAATATACAGGTCATTTTTTGGCATGGCATGTATCTGGCTGTCAACTTTGCTGTCTGCAGATTTTCTAGCCACCAGTTGTTTCACAAATTGAGTTTAGATTTAGATTAGCATCGTTATGAACTGGATGCCCATTGCATCAATTGTGATAATTTTATGAAGGTATCAATATGATTAATGCGAGTTATATATTCTTGCATAGACGAAGAAACTCTTGAACAGTTGTTTGGGAAAAAACCAATAAAGCTTCAAAAACCCACATCAAATCTTGCAAAACTTCTGACGTCAACCAAGGAAGCAGAGTCTAACAATCCTTTTGACGAGTACAAGAAGTATAATGGAGAGGTACATATCAATCTCATGCATAGTTTTTAGTTGAAAATACAGAAAAAAAGCAATAGTTTGGAGTTAATATCAGCAGAGGTCATGTGGCTAATACATTTGTATCTGTAGGTGCTTGTAATGAGATGTTTATTTGTTAAAAAAGTGATGTATGGCAGTCTATGGAGTCTATGACAGTCTAGGGAGTCTATGGCAGTCTAGGGAGCCTAGGAGTCTATGGCGGTCTAGGGAGTCTAGTAGTCTATGGAGTATAGGGAGTCTATGGCAGTCTAGGGAGTCTATGGCAGTCTAGGGAGTCTATGGCAGTCTAGGGAGTCTATGGCCGTCTAGGTAGCCTATGGCAGTCTAGGGAGTCTATGGCAGTCTAGGGAGTCTATGGCAGTCTAGGGAGTCTATGGCAGTCTAGGGAGTCTATGACAGCCTAGGGAGTCTATGGCAGTCTAGGGAGTCTATGGCAGTCTAGGGAGTCTATGGCAGTCTAGGGAGTCTATGGCAGTCTAGAGAGTCTATGGCAGTCTAGGGAGTCTATGGCAGTCTAGGGAGTCTATGGCAGTCTAGGGAGTCTATGGCAGTCTAGGGAGTCTATGGCAGTCTATGGCAGTCTAGGGAGTCTATGGCCGTCTAGGTAGCCTATGGCAGTCTAGAGAGTCTATGGCAGTCTAGGGAGTCTATGGCAGTCTAGGGAGTCTATGGCAGTCTAGGGAGTCTATGGCAGTCTATGGAGTCTATGGCCGTCTAGGTAGCCTATGGCAGTCTAGGGAGTCTATGGCAGTCTAGGGAGTCTATGGCAGTCTAGGGAGTCTATGGCAGTCTAGGGAGTCTATGACAGTCTAGGGAGTCTATGGCAGTCTAGGGAGTCTATGGCAGTCTAGAGAGTCTATGGCAGTCTAGGGAGTCTATGGCAGTCTAGGGAGTCTATGGCAGTCTAGGGAGTCTATGGCAGTCTAGGGAGTCTATGGCAGTCTAGGGAGTCTATGGCAGTCTATGGCAGTCTAGGGAGTCTATGGCAGTCTAGTCGTTATTGCTTTAATTAGCCTATCAAATTCATCAACTGAATTTGATAGGTTGTATTTCAGAATGAAAGTTAAATCTTCAGTTGTAGCCTTATTTCTATCAGTTGATGAATTTGAAAGGTTGTATATCAGAATTAATTGCTTTAAATAATAGCCTACTGTCTATTTGTAGAATCAGGTGGACACAAAGAACATAGACATCTATATGACAATGCAGGATACTTCGTTGTCAAAGAAGCTGCTTCCTGTAACCGTCATAACAACAGCAACTGTGCAGCAGACAATAGGATTGACTTGCTGGAAGTACACTAGAGAAGGGAGGAAACCTGAGCTTCAGTTAGTTTACTGATTGGTTACAGTTTGTCACATCCTCTCTATCACTTATCCTTATACAGAGTGAAAGTTTGGAACATCTTTAGTGTTGCATCAATGGTTGCATTTCAGCATGGCCAATGGGAGCACAACTCTCACTTAGATAGTTAATATCCCTGTTGGATACATAATGCAATTAGTCTTTTTGGTAATGGTTTGTACTGATATAATTGGTGTCACAAGTACACCGAGTGGTTGTTACTATTAACCTGGGTGTCACTTTAACTCTAGGTGGAGTTGCTATCTCCTTTTTTGTTTGTTCATCTAGAGCTTACAGCTGGGCTTCAATTTTTCGTAGTTGTGTGTAATTACTGCTTCAACCATATTAATTTCGTTTGTCACTAGTAAAGACCTGGAGTTGTATTCCCTCCACATGACAGAAGATGATGGCGAAGTGGATGATGATTTTCCTGCTTTGGATCACAAGGTTAGTTAATTGTGACACTGGGATGAGTATTCCCACTGAATACTAGCGTCAGGAGTTGTCTGCTCTGGGCAATATTGAGTGCTAATCATAGCTCCTCTAACAATAGTTTCATCATTCACTAAGGTTAAGTGTACAACAGTTTATAAACAGTTTTCAAGAACTGATAAACGAATCTTAGATGATTATAAGCAATAACATTCCATGGATATTCTAAAGTTATTTTATATTTCTCTAGTTGTTGTGAGACTTTTGTTCCAGCAACCAATATCAAAGTTTGGATTCGCTAAGCTAGCTCTGGTAGTGCAGCGTCCTGCACAACCGGTTTCCAAGCCTGCAGCTCGTTACACAAGGTTGGGGGAGGTGGGCCAGAGACCTACCGAAGCTGCGCCTAGAGTAAGGAGGTCTAACGTAGCTAGCACACTAGACAGGAACACTCAGCTGGTCACCATGTAAGTTCTGTATACACATGCTCAGACCATACTGTAGTCTTTTCATGATGATCACCTGGTCAAGATTTTGGAATAGTTTAAACGGTACATACAAGCTAAATTTATAAGCTTTTGTTGAAATTTGTTTGAAAGCATTTATTTGCTTTGTCTAAAACCAGATATTTCGCAGCTGATTCCAGCGAGTACACACATCATGTTATTCCACAGACACATCCCTGATCATGGCTCTACCAAGTTACTAGTAGATGTCAGCACTGTGACAGTTGGACAGCTTCTGCAGCTTGTACAGGAGAGACGCAATGTACGTGCTCTGCTACAGGCTGGCATACTTCATACCCAACCTGTTGTTAAGTTCCCATTCTACGTACAAGTCTGTGTTCATAGCCATACCGCTTTCAATTCGAACCACCTGAAAAATGCATGAAATGCGTGTTAATCCTGAGATAATCTTTAATGCAAATCAACAGGACCAAACTTAAGTATGCTGATGTTACTCTGACCAAGCTGTTGTTACCAAGGTGATAAAATTCCACTTTCAACTGTTTGGCATGTAGAAAACTGACAATAAATTATTGTCAAATTTTAATTTTTTAAATTACTGAAGAGTTGTTTCAAAATAACAACATATTCTTGCTGATAACAGAATTAACCAGTTGAATGTGAGTTATGCACAAGCACTTTTAGCAAGCATCAACATGCTGATGCTAGTGTCATGATAGCAGAAGTGAGCAATGAACACAGGAAATTCCACACCGGTACTAAATTTTTCTTTCTATAGCTTTACCTACTCTCAAAACTCTGTTCCTAACATGGATTTAATCTTTGACTCAACATCTTCGGTCATAAAGTGATCAAGTTTTTTTTTGTTTTCAGTTATTCTCAGTGGCCAATGAGAAATTTCAACTTGGGAATGAATTCAATCAGAAGTTGGATGAGGATGTCCTGATTGCTGACTCTTCTTCTAGAGAATTTTATATGACTTGTTCTCGCACCCCTGTAGGTTAGTTACTAGAACTTCTGAAGACCAGACATGCCAGTGAGTTGTGGAACATTTGTCACACATGTCTTCTAGCCAAGCATTAATGGTTTTTGTTCACTCAACTCACTCTATTTTCAGAAAACAATTGTTTACATTAAACTCACTAAATTTCTAGCCCACTGATTGGTTACACGATGGATGTGCCTAGTTAACTGCACACTAACCACAAAACTACTTATATTGAAACGATCATCGTAATGCTGACAGGGTGACTTGTTTTGCACAATCTAACTAATTCTGACTCTAAAAGTGCTGCTGTCAGATTTAACAACTGTGGAGTGCTTATTGAACCGCACAATTTAAACAACTGCTAGTCAATTTATTTTTCTCTACAGCAGTGCTAAAAATAGTTAACTTCATTCACAAATAAGCGTGATTTATTTGGTTCATTCTGTCACTTTCTCATCGTTTACTCCTCAATCTTTGTAATTTTGCATCTCATACTTGTTTCGAATCATGGCGCAAAGTATTTCTCATGTTTTTTTGCAAGGTAGGCATGCTCATTTAAATTGATGATAGCGTGAATGGTTACCAATGATCTACCTCCTAGGCATCATACCTCGAGTGCGTTTGTACGAGCGTTCTTTTGCAACGTTGAAAGACACCTTAATAGTTTAAACACATTTCATTAGCCACTGGTATATCGAGGTCAGCATCCCTAAACAGTTTTGGCAGCATTTACAATTTCTCTGACTTGCTTTTTAGCTTTGGCATGAAGCTGTCGTTATAAAATTGTTCTCTTTAATGCGTGTAGTAATTTTGTGACCCACACCTTATTTATTCCTAATAAATTATTATTAGGAATAAATTATCATAAGTAATAATTTATTCCTAATAATAGCAGTGTTATATGGTTATAATAAATAATAATTATTTTATCATAATTATGTAACACTGCTAAAGAAGGCAACCATAAGTGTCACATGTAAAATGCTTGTTGTTGATTGGAGAAGTTGTTTCCTCTTACAATGTCTAAATTGTTCTAGAGGGGAGAAGTTGCCTTTCCTTACTGTGTCTTGACTGTGCTAGATTAAAAATTTGCCCTTTACAATATAATATTTAAACTGTTTTTGATTAAAAAAGTTGGCTTTCTTGACATTGTTCATCCTGTTTTTCATATATGAAGTTGCTATTCCTTGCAATGTTTAACTTGATCAAAACTGGGAGGTAGCCTCTCTAAAATTTCATAAGGTGTTAGGTCAGGCAAGCTACCATGACTAAATTACATTCATGCATTTCAGGACCCAGATCGGTTTCTATGATAGATGCTGGCAGCACAACTGACAGCAATATGTTCCCAGATATTGACCCAGTGACTACAGATGAAACCGAAACTCTTCACTCATCTATGGTCTCTCATCCTTCACAAAGCAAGCTTTTCTCTGTCAACCTTGTGACTAGAGTATTCTCCAACCTACAGGTTCAACTCAGTGAGTCCCTGAACCGCCAGTTATTATACAGTAGGCGCTTCTACAATGTAAACAATTCGTTCCAGGAATGTATACGTTAATATGCGTTAATATGTTATAGGGATTTTACGTTATAAAAACAGTAAAAACATAACATACATGTAAATTGCCTAATCTTTGCTAAGATCTTTCAAAACTCATCTCTACCAAAAGGAAAAACTTGACTTCAACTTTTTAATTTGTGGGCTGTGCCGTAACTGTAGTATTATTGGTTTGCATTGACAACTTCTCTCCTTTTTCTGATAAATCTCACTGATTTCATAGACCAGTTGCAGTAATTTTAATTTTATAACAAGGTGATGGGGAGCGCACATCTTCGAAGTTCATTTACAATGATTTGTCATTTTTTCTAAACAGCAAAGCCTACTCTTCAAAGTAAAACTATTAACAAATATTTGATACGTCTACAATAGAGCAAAACAACCAAAGATTTTTACTATAAAAAGCGGTACTGCCTGTTCATATCCTTTTCTGTATCCAGGGGTCAAAGTTAGCATAAAAATTTTTTGACGATACTATAACTCGTGACATTGAGATTGGTAGACCGATGCTGTAACACCTGCACCAACCGATCGCCTTTGTATTTATGAGCAACTGCGCAGTTATCTTATTCTCTGTTTAGAGAGTAGATAGCTGCACAGTTAGTAATTACATCAGGTCGCCCAGGACTGGACTAATGCAGTCCAAGCGATGAGGAAGCTGACAACGGAGACGCATGTCACTCGCACCGAGCAGGAAGGCAACTGACAGTCAAGTCAGTGTAGGCGAACTGAGATTTGCATACACTGTAGTCCAGCTATGGCCAAATGACAGATCTTTGTAGTTTTTTTGTGGATCTTTCAAGTTGCCTGTCAAAAAAAACTTTCAATTTTTTTTAAAAGTTTGATTTTAAAAATACTTTTGTCAACTTTTCTTGGAATTTTTGTAAATTCATTGTTTTCAGCAATGAATTTTGTAAAAAGCAATCATAGGACACGACTCACAAATACTCATCTTCGTGAACTTTAAGAGTTGCTAGAAGTAGCAAAAACCACGTTTTAATGTGTAGTCAAAGCCCATTCATCATCATTTTCACTGATATCAGACATATTTATTGCAGTACATTCATTCACTGATTTATAGTCCAATTATTTATATAAGCAAAAACTTTTCAAATCGTGTTTTAGACCTTGTTTTAAGATGTGCATAAGTAATTGCATGTTTATGTAAGGTAAAAATAAAAGTGCGCATCTACAGCTCGTTGTGGATCTTTAACGCGTCAGATTTGGCTGTAACGGATCATGACCAAAATTATTTGGCCATCCCTGCTGTCGTCTATAGTTGACGAGGAAGTTTGCGCCATTGAATGAAAAGAAGACTGCTTTGAAAACGAATTTTATTCTGACCTTTTATTGCCTTTTTAAGATTTTATATTTTGTAAACAAATCAAATGTAAATTATACAATTTTTTACGTTATTCGTCATAATAATTTAGTGTAAACGATGGGTAGCTTAGCTTCACCCATCGCCGATAAAAACCTAAAACAATAAATGAGTGTTGTAATAACACCAAACGCCGGGTGTTGCACGGGTAATAGAATAATTATTCAATGAATTTGAGTAACTCACCTGGAAGGCTCGATATTTTTTAAAATCTTTACTAAAACAATAAGCACGTTTTGGGACAGCTTAACAAATGTAACAGTCAACAGTGCTTGAGTTATTAACTCCAAGCAAATGCTTCAAGCGTTAGTATTTTAACCAATGTAATGACTATTTTTTCTCATGAATGTATTATATTCCGTGTAGCATAATGGTTAAGTTTGCGGCCGCTATATCTGGATGTTTCGAGATCAAATCTCATGTCATGCAGGTTTTTCATTGCTATAACTAGACACATGGTTTAACAAAACGACGAACGCTGAAATTTAAATTGCAGAAAGATATATAGATACACTAATTGTGCCACCCGGCATTGCCCGTGTAATAGAAGAGTATTTGGACAGAAAATTGATTTGTATTTAACATATAACAACATTTGCCATTCTAACTTTCAAACTACATATCATGAGAAAAGTTTTTTGTCTTATAAGCAATGAGAAGTAGTGAGAGTTTTGCTATTAGCCAGTTTAATAATGTGAGCGAACAGCTTCTCGTGACGTTATGCTATGACCCGCGTCATACGTAAAGCAGTTAGGTATTGCTCTGATAAAATGACTTATATTGGCAGGCTGGCAATTCGACTTCCGTAGTCTAGTGGGCTAGGTGTAAGACTGGTGAACGGCTTGGTCCGAGATCGAATCCTCTTCCGTACGGGATATGTATTCCAAGTTTTTAAGATCTATAGCCGGATTTCCGACAGACGGATTTCCAACACACGGACTTTGAGAAATATATATATGGACACAATACTTTGTCATATTTTGCATACTGGATAGTTTCCATTCACAAAATATTACAGGTATATCTACGAGTGGTATTGAGATACAACCTGTGAATACAAAAAGTGCCATAAAGAGTTTGCTGATGAAGAAAACATCAATTGTAGACTGTAGCGCCATATTAGCCTGTGCTGTAACCAAATCACGATCTAGTGGTGAGTCATACAATATTTTTTATAATTAAACTCTCTTTTAGATTTCATGGTTTATGACAAATAAAATTGTCTACTTGGATAAAGAAGCATTTACCAACCAGTATTCGATCGATAATTATCAATAAGGTGCCACCTTTGGAGTTGTCCGCTCATATATCAACCCTAATTGCCACTAGAGCACTCCTTTGCTAAATGCATTTTGCATTTTTTTTAAATTTATTTCTGCACAGTAACATGTGAATAGTGTCAAAAGCATATTTACGTCATAAGAGAGATTCATGCATTTTAGTTATTCAATTTTCATTTATTATCTTTGATATTTCAATTAGTAATTTTTACCCTGCGTCTTACTAAAGCCGCAAAAGTTAAAAACATCTGAAGTCCCAAATCTAAAACTCTCTCATTCTATTAATAAAACAACGGTATGACGTAAATTTGGAGTTGTCATCCACAAGCACTATGTTGTACTATGACGCCTTTGATACTTAAAAATGTTTAATAGCAATCCTTCACTCCCCCTGGTTAATTGGTCAAAGCATTGAGTCGAAAGTAATGACGATGATAAATGTTTTTTATATTAGAACGTCTGTAGCCTATATGCTGGGGGTTAGTCTATGGTATCAAAGAATCATGGAATCACTCTAATATTTAATAGGGCCTTAAGATAAATTAGGTTTGATCATTTCTGTCTGAATGAACTCTTTGATTAGTCCAGCAGCTGCCCATTTTTAGCTGTCCAGCTGCAAAGCAACTGATCCGTCAAAAAGCATCTCTTGTTATCAGCGATGGGCACTTGAGTTAACATGCTTGAGTAAGCTTTAAGACATCGCACAGATGAATTAAATTAAATTGATTCTCTGGTATCTTTTACTTACTGTAAAGTTGTAGCGACTCAAGGCATTCTACCAATAAGGATTAAAGTGAATTGAGTTTTTACTGTCACCATGGAGGAATTGACTCGATTTTCTATTTTCAATAAACAAAATGACTCGAGTTAAAAGAAACCATGGTTCCCTTCATTATTACTTAGTATGCGCCAAAGCGAAGATGTCAGTGCAGTCCCATGTTTCCAGCCACACACGTTTTTACAATACCTCGATACCAGTGCATATATTTTATTGGTCATAATCATGTACTACGCAATAATATAGTTTAGCTCTATCGTTTGCTTGCGTACTGACAATAAGATTATATATAAGCTTCATAACTGCTCGCGAATATTGTTCATTCCGCCGAAAAGCCTTTATAATGCCTATACGAAAACATTGATCACAGATTGCAGTGTTAACCGATCCACCCAAAACTTTGCCACAATAAATTGAAAAAAGGTTATTATTTTGCAAAAAATGCTTCAGTTACATAGTTTTTCCTTTACACATGAAACACAGAACAAAATAGTGGTTTCAATATTTTAATTTTTAGTTTAGGATAAATGAAAGAAAAGATTGTAAGCACTAAACAGCGACCTATTTCTGCAAGAAAAATCCTTCAACACTGGACTAATTTTGGTTACTACATTTTTATATTAGATATGCAAGTCTGCATTTTGGTCAGACTACAAAAACGATAACGTTTTACCTTTGCGGCCGGTTTCACTAAACTACAAAAATATTAAACATTTGTTTTGTTTTTTAAATGTATTGATTCTTGTGGAGAATTGTTTGTTGATTCTAAAAACTTGAAATTGAGATTATATAACAAAAAACTCTAACAAAAAAATTTATATAATAGAAATTATATTTTTACAGTGAAAATGTCGAGTTTGTGGCAGCAAGAAAATGGCATGCAAGGCTGAATTCCATCTTCAAAAGCAATGAAATCCCTAGTGAAATAGTTGATATTTGCTATACAAACAGTCAATGGACTGAGCTAATGCGAGGAGTTAAGATAGCAATAATGGGTTATTGCTATTTTTATATATCGCATTAGGTCAATTTTTGTCAGAATTGATAGAGAATTGATTTTTTTTATTTTGGAGAATTGAGTCGAGTCATTGAAGTTAGCATAGCTAAAGATTGAGAATGGACTTGCGGTGTTTTGCAATAGTTGTAAATTGAATCTATTCTTACACAACATGATGCAAAATAATTGGAAATTGAATTGTTAATTTTTTGATGAGAAATGAAATGAATCGAATCAAGTCATTTTTAAAGCCTTATAAACATCTCTGCTGGTTATCTTCAAATGTGTGTATTGCAGGAAAGACTGTCTTTAGCCTGCACTTTAACGCCGGAGATTCGACAGCGCCGAGTATCCGGCAGCATGACTTTGAGGCTAGTGAAGCGATAGCCAATGAAATTGTGTCTCTCATTAATGAACTGACAGTCAAGAGTGATGAAAACCCGTTGCTCAAAGAGCAAAAGCAGAGAAGGCAGAGCTCCTTGTACTAGTCTGGAGACAGTTTCTACATTCCAAGCATTGGTGTTAACTTGTCATTTTTTTGTTAATTTTTTTCACACCAAGGCTTGAAGCCACTATGGTTCGATCGGCCAATTGCACGTTTAGGATCCATTCATACGTTGGTGAGCCAATCAACGCAAAGAATTTCCATACCAAATTGTTGATTGAAATATAACCAACAGTCAGTGACCTATTAGAGTCAAGGTCGCCAACAGTTTTTTGCCAATTTAATTTTTGTCTCTATAAGCACCAAGAATGATGATATTTGGAGCAACTTGCTCCATGGTTTAATCTCTGGTGTGCCAATGCAGTACTGAATAACACAGATTTATTTCTATATATCTGCTTAATAGAGTTTTGATTGTAACATTGCCTCATAGAAAGTTAGCCATTTGTTATTTCACAATTATTGTGTCCATTTTTCTGGTGTTACAGTAAATAACCATCTGAGTAATTTTTTGACAAATGGTGTAGCAATGATGGTAATAGTTGTGGTTACAAGGTCTATGTTAGGTCAAGGTAGCAAAAACTGATCAGAGGCTAATTGTTTTTCATTTTTTGAAACACAAATTTTTTTATCTATATTTTGACTGTATCTGAATACGATAATTATATAACTAATAAGCATGCAAGATCTCTGTATATCGTGTGAATAGCTGATCAGTTGCCAAACTAGTCCAACTATTTAATAGCTGTCAATTGCTATGTACATTATCTTTTTATGCAATTTAAATGAGTTCATTTTATGAAATGCATTACGAAAATATATATTTCTATAGCTTATGATTTGTTGCTCATGGAAGTTTGTTATGTTTACTTTTTAGATACAGTATAATTAAATAATTAATTAAATAAATTTTTTGAATTTATGAATGCACTAGCGAAATGCCCGGTCTTTCACGGGTATTAAAGCAGCTTATAAGCAAAGGCAGGTAATGCATTTGCCTGCTACTTGCCATTAGTCTGGCACATTGTCAATGCTTAATTTTAGCAAGCTAGTATTTGTATTGCTAAACTTGCTAATAAGAGTCGTGTGAACAAGCTTTCGTGACGCTGCGCCGTAATGTAATGCAGAATCGCTATGCGTTTTTAACCTAGATAACCACTCGGATTTCCTACTGAATCTAATGCATTTCGCATTGCTCAATCGGTTAGCTTGCCTGGTAAAGGGAAGGTCCCGAGATCAAATCTTCAGCTATACAGATTTTTCATTGCTAGATACTAGATCGTATCTCGTATATAAGCCAAGCCAAAAATCATAACAGGTCATACGTACCAAGCAGAGCAAAATACAAATGCGGAAATAGAGCGGCTTTTGTAGGCTTATTATAAAACGTCTCTGATTGGTGAGGGGTTATGGAAAACATGTTGACATCTCACATTGACCTTAGTTTTGCTTTTCAAAAACACTTTTTATAGCTATTTTTTCTTTGTGATGACAGACACGTCACAGCTACGTAGGTTTCACAAATTTTAGATCAATGGACTTCTGATGATTACCTATTGGGCGATAGTAGTAGTGACAGTGAGTATTTATTTTGAACAGTAACAATAATAATTATGTTAGCTATAGTAATAGTGATAACTCATCTGACATGGAACATGCTTAACTTGTCCACCATGATAGTATGAAAAGGACAAAAAAGTGTCCGAACCATTTTGCAACACATTTGAGATGTTTTTTATGACATCAGATTAGGTAAAATTCTATGCTAATCAATTTGGTCAAATGCTGTGTAGGAAAGGTTTATTAGTTTAGCATTCCTGGAGTTCATGCCAAGCCAAATTGGCCTAATCCGTGCTGACCAATAATAGTTGCCGGCATTGAGTCATAAGCTAAGGTTTTGCTTAACTCATAGCGTGACGTTTCTCTAGCTTCCGTAGAAGGCAGCTAGATTTGAATTATTTCTCTTAATTATTAAGTTGTCAATTGCTAAGGGATTATTTATTAGATATTACAGGTTAGTTGCATACGCTGTTTTATTTTATTATACCATGTTATATTCTTTCTTGTCACATTGCATTTGATGTTCAGTACTTTTACTTGCTATTATACTATAACTTTTCATATTTTATTGCATTAATAATTATTGTGCTTAGCAAGTTGGTATAAAAATGGTACTGAAATATTATTTCAGGTTTCGCGGTAAAAATAAAGATTGTGAACCGCACACTTAACCAGTGAAATCGTCTCTCTTAAAATCCTGAGTGAATTCAATATTTAGAGTTTCGAACAAACTCTACATACTGTGACAACCAATGCACCATTGACCGATGACAAATATTTGGGTTTGTCCAATATTTAATTGTTAATGATAAAACATTTAGCAAAAGAGTTAATGGTAGTGGAAACCATGACTAAAGAAACAGTGTAAGACGTTCGTTTCCTTTCATGGGTAAAACCAGACATTTTTTTCACTGTACTAGCAATACTATTAGTGCAAATGCATGTGACGGTCATGTGATGGTCATGTGTATGTCCAACCAACCACAAACTGTTATTGTCACAAAAGCGTACTATTACGTGAACATTCTTACTGTGAGAACAAAAGCTGCACAGAAACAGGCTAAATTCACCAGTTCCATTGCATGTATTTTTTAATGAATTTTCACATGCAGCTTCTCTTCAAGTACAAGCCATCAGTACTTTACAAAAAAACTGTATGTAACAGACTGCCACATTCTTAGCAAGGTTCAAGCTGTGGTTGTTGAAATTAAGTTAGCATAATCATATTTTGTTTGCTTACAATCAGAGTTAGGCATTTATAAGCCAGATCCCGTACTTTAGCAACTTTTTGTGTTGTTGAATTGGCTTATATGCGGGGATATTCAGTATATATCTGTCAACTAGGCTGCTGTTGTTGAATGAAAACGTAATGACAAAAACTTCACTTCTGCATACACCCATGATAGGCAAATGATATACAAATAGCAAATTGATTCTAAAGCCAAAAAATTAGCACTGTTTGAGCTTATGACTCACGTTTGCAGCTATAAACTCAGATGTAATTTACATTGTCAAGATTTGACATTACTTTAAAATAAATCTTTCAATTTACATTTACTTTAATGTAAACTAAATTTCAATTTACATTAAATTAAAATTCAATTAATTTACTTCAATGAAAAATCTGCATTTAACTTGTACAACAACTAATAGTTTAAAATCTTTGAAGATTTACGATTAAACCTAGTGTGTTGTCATAATCAACTAGCAATGGAAAATCTGCCCTTACTTAAATAAATGAGTATATGTGAGAGATTTTAGACACTCAATATGTTTGTTGGTGAGGACTTTTACAAATTTGCCCAGAAAGCAACTTATTATTTTGAAAAAAGCACTATGGCTTGATTCTAAATAGAAAATGCAACTTTTAAAGTTAAGTAGATATATCAATATTGAAATCGCGTCTAAATTGAAACATTTTATCATGAAAAATATAAATAGATTAAACATAAATGGCAACATATAATAGATTGATGAGGATTTTTATAACTGTTTTGTAAGAATATGTTAACAGTAAAGAAATCTCAATAAAAATAAATTTTTTCAAATAATTTTCAGTAAAAATATTCGAGCTTTTCACTGTGTCACCATCACCATTGAACAACATAAAGATAGCCAATTTTCCCATTTTACTTCAGTTTGAGCCAAGTGATGGTATTAAGCATGAGTGAGACTGAACAGCAATTGTATATGTCATAGGAACCTACGTATAAAATAACATGAAGCGTGTTGTAACGATTATTTTCGTCAGAAAATAGCTATAATAATACTATATTAATACTATAATAATACTATATAATACTATAATAATACTATATAACACGTCAGAAAATACTAAAATAGCCAAACTTCAACAAGAATAGCAAAAACATTTGAGGCAGTTCGTAGCAAAAATGACTTACTCATCCTGCAATGAGAAAGAGTCTGTCAATGCTCAATTGACAAGGAACGAAGTTAAGGCATTATCAACGAATGAACAAAAGCTACACTTACACATGTTTGTTGTTATAATTTATTTATTATTTATTATTATTGTTTATGGAGGTTAGCGTGAGAAAATAAAATTCTGTCGAACTCACTGTTAAACGAAAAACAACTAAATGGAACTTGAATGGTTATATTGTATGAGTAGTAGATAGAGTAGGGTAAGTATGTAAGTAAGTAAGTACAGAATGGAGTACAATAGATTAAGTTGTATATACATGAGATATGAAAAACTAAAAATTTTGTTTGGCAAAATGGACAAAAGTTTGAATTAATTGATTGTACTAATGGATACATGTAGAAATAAATTCATATATCACGGGGACTCCTCACTCTACTCTATGCTGCACAATAGAGAGAATGTCAGACAGACAGTGGTCTATTGCAATAGAGTAAACGTTTTTAAATTTTTGAGCACATGAGTAACTGTTAGCAAGAGAAAGACTGCTTGTGTGATTAACTTAAATTACGGTTGACAAATGCAACTTGCGAAGCTAATCGTTTGTTTGGTTTTTGTCAGTTTGTGGTGTTCGGTCATGTCATCTGAATTTTTTCGCTCATTGTGAAAATTCTCACGAGCTTAAAATCATGTGACCATGATTATGAACCAGACGATAACATAACCATTATCACCTTATACATAAACTGCCAGCCAGACAACGATTTTTTGAATACTGAACTCGAGTCAATGATAGTAAACCAGTTAAATTGGTAATTATTGTAGGCAGCAAAAAGTTTATCAAAAATACTTTGATAAACTTGATATGGATTGGTATAAATAATAAACTATACATATCCTTAATTATTCCTTTTAGTGTGTTATCATTATATGTGTATATCAGGACCAGCCATTATATAGTCTTGTGTTGACGATGGGGCCTGTTTTCTGCTGACTACAGATTATTGTAACTTTTATATACCTAGTTATTCTCTTTACCCTCTTGAACTTGCTAACTGCCCACACTCTAGGATATAAATACCTCTGCGTGTATAGTTATATTCATTCTTGTGCACAATACAAGACATACTACAACCTTCTCTGAATCTTTCTACAAGAATGAATTAACTAGAAATCTTCTGCATTGCACCAGCATTCACAATGCACCAGCCAGCATCATCGTCAATAAGTGACTAGGTTGGAATTCTCCTAAATTTCATCAGCAACACAGTGCACCAGCAAGCATCATCTTCAATTAGCAACTAGGATGGTAATTTCCTAATTTGCACAAGCGTTCTAGTGCACCAACAGGACAGTTGTATTTCCCTGGCCATTTCCACTTATCAGCACCCAAAAGGTGGTATTTTTAAAAGCAGCAACAAGTTTGGAGTTGCGATCCTTGCGAACAGAGGGTCGGAGATCGGACAACCTCCCTTAGCCTGATAACCAAATCCACTTCAAACTTTTGACATATCACTGCTTGCAAATGTTTAATAATGAAATTTAGCATGACTGTTGTGTAGCAACACATGATGGAAACAAAAACAGTTTTGTATATTATTGATGGTACATGTATAAGATCGTAAGATGTATCCGACGGGATCCGAACGTGAACCCCCAAGTTTTTTTCGCTATATGCGCGCTTTTGAATTTGCTTTTTTGCTCATAGTAGGGCACGCCAATATAGTTACGCTATAACAAACGATTCGCGGTGTTACGTTTGGACCCTCACAGCTACGATAAATTCAGGAAACTTGTTAATATTCTACAATTGCTTACATTGTCTAAAAGCTCGATAAACAGCAACTGATCATTTTTGTACGGGAAACAAGGTTGGTTTTTATCAATTATAACTTCTGTTTGTACACAACTTCTTAACATATGGAAAATATATACATGCTAAGTTGTATCTCAATAGACCATGCTGCTTACTTCATCGTTAACGATCCCTGGAAGTTGGAATCTTGTACGATTTACTGGACAATTCAAAAGCTACATGACGAATGAAAACAAGTTAAAAATTATTCTAAAGCTGGTTTTTGAACGCATTCCTTATTTTTGTAAAACTGCATAATCTTTATTTGGACTCCAAAATGTTAAACTAAGTCATGCGTTTTGTGATCACACGGTGTCTAAGGAGTAGGGCAAAGAACAGCCATCTCTCAAGACGCGGTGAACCATAGTAGGGTATTGAAAATAGCTATACACCCTTTAGGTTTAACCTAGTTTTTTGTAGTTACATATAGTAATAATTAAATAAATTAATTTAATCGTCATTTGTAAACCATGTATAAATTTTCAAGGTATTCACGTGAACTCAAACGCGTTCTGTTTTGTTTGATGCGCCGATGAGGGTTAGGAGGGTTGCATATCTCACTCTGTGTAGACCAATATTGGAATATGCGAGTGAAGTATGGGACCCTCATTTGATGCGACAGGTAGCATCATTGGAGGCAGTTCAAAGAAGGGCGGTTAGGTTTATATCTGGTTTGAAAGGTAGGCAGAGTGTTACAGAGGCAAGAATTTTTATAGATCTAGAACTTTTAGAACTAAGACGCAAACATGCAAGAATGTCTCTCATGCTAAAGATTTTGTCTGACGACTGCCATGAATCTCTTATCGAAAGTTTTAACCAAATACAAAATGTTCTTCACAGTCATGAAACAAGACTGGTTACGGGGGGTGCTCCTTCAGCTGTATGTGCAAACACCGGGTTTTATATGAATAGTTTTTTACCTAGAACATCGCGCAACTTGCGCGGCTTACCATAATTTTATGTTTTATTGACTATTTTTAAATAAAGTTCTCAACGGCCTTCTTTTGCCCGATTTCGGGATTTACGGGTTCTTAAAACACCTAGACCTAGACCTAGTTCTATTATTTGGAAACGTAGTAAAAAAAGTTGAAGCTTACTGCTCAAAAACTTTAGAGCTACTAATAATTGTGGCCTTCTTAAATCTTTTTGTCTTTTTTATTCTAGTTCAGGAGAAATCTGCTGCTAGTAGATCGTTAATAATTTCTTCTAACAGCTTAGAAAAAGAGTTTTTATGCTGCCATGGCTCTTCAAAATACTCCTTTGATTATTAGATAAGGTATAAATTAAAGCAATGCAGACTAACCTTGACATTATTTCTAATTCTATTTAAGAATTTTTAAAGTATTGTGAGAGCAGCAGTCTTCATTATAAGGCAGATAACTTTAATATATTTAGCAGGGATTTTCTGTTGAAGCAAATTAAAATCATATTTCAGGCCAGTTACAAAGGCACGCTCATCACATTATTGTCATTTAGCTGGCTATCTCCGTGATGCTCTGGCCAAAGGATTGTTGCTACATCATTCACTATTTGTCAAAGGCTTTGTTTAAGATATCTTATTTCCTTCAAAAAGGCAGATCGTTTCACTGATAAAATAATATCTTCACTGTGTCATTCTGCTAGGTCTTTTGGGTACGCATTATTAAGGAATTGAAGTCTTTGCCATTCTGCTATTTATCAATACGAGCAATAGGCTTACTGAGTTATTGTAACTCCTGGAAAGTCAGCCATGTACAAGTATTTTAATTGAATTGTCTTATTTGTTAAACTTACAGTACAGTAGACTACCTTATATATAAATTCCACTAAATGCAAAGAATTTTTGTTAAGCTTCTGCATCATATTGCATAAGAAATTCCATACAAGGTAAAGCACCAAGTCAGTGCAATTCATCCGATTCAATTTGATTAACGAGTGTTCCATAGTTAGTCATGGTCGTCATGTTCCCTCTTGTCACATTTGGGAGAGAAGACAACGTATAGAAGTATCTGGGGAATCTATTATATATGCTGCATAACGGTCTAATAACATGGACTGTTATACAATGATACAATACTAATAATACAATACTAATAATACAATACTAATAATACAATACTAATAATACAATACTAATAATACAATACTAATAATACAATACTAATAATACAATACTAATAATACAATACTAATAATACAATACTAATAATACAATACTAATAATACAATGCTAATAATACAATACCAATATTGTTATGGGCAAGGCCAAGCATAGTGTCACACACAAAGGCAATTTTTTTCTACCTTTTACGATCATGATTTTCTGTCAATTAGTGAGTAAATATGTTCAGACATACAAAAAGATGCAAATTTTTATTATGAACTCTTCTCTCATGATGATATGGGGTATGCAAGGAGATTTTTCTGGTATGGTGTGTGACAAGCGGGATAATAGGTATTCTTCTCTAAAACTTTGCTATTCATTCTGAAATAAATTTTGCTTTTATTTTATAATCAATACAAAGTAGATTTTTTAGCTCGGGTGTTTTTTCCTAGCAAATACGATTTTTCCTTACCATTCAGGCGAGCAAAGAATAGTTTGTCCCGCACATCATTTTAGTGTATTTAGTTGCGGCCTGTTCTTCCTAAGTTATCTGAGGTCAAAAAGTCTATAATTTGATTTTGGGCTGCTATGCCTTAGCCGAACTCACCAATTTGCTGAAAATACAGCACGTGTCTGTTTTATAAGCATGTGGAAGTACTTGTGACGCACTGGACATTTTTACTAATTTCTGCCTTTGTTTGAGATTTCACTTTGATACCCTGGCATCTGAAAGCAATGTTGGATATTCCAAGTCTAAAAAGCCAGTTTCTCTGACAAAAATGAAAAATTGGAATTAATTTGCGATGTTTTGTGACTCTGAACTTGAAGTTTTTCAAATTGCCCGACTGATACAGACCTAGCTTGATGCCGTCAAATCATGAAGTAATCTTTGAACCAAATGTGTGCTTTTAAAGTACGGTTACAAAAATTACATCTATCGGCGACCATTATTATTGTATAAATACAATAATAATGCTCATGACAGTCTATAAAGTTGACAATTTACATTTATTTTATGCTTTGTATACTTTGTAAAGTCCCTATAACATCTACATTCTTGGAACGAATTATTTATGTTGTAAGAGTGTCTAGTGTATTTAAATATTACAAAACAATACATGAACAATTCTCCTACCTTTAGCTGCACTATAAATATGTTAACAACCGGTTTTTTTTCCTTTACAAATGAAATATTGCATATTCATCTACGTAGTAAGGCGCATAGTTGGCAAAATTTCAACATCTCACCAAGGTCAAACCAAGAAAGATAAATTTATAATCGATATTTGCTTGTATCCTAGCATGAGGATTTTCTATTGTATTATGTTGTTAAAAGCCCTCTTAGTGTCAAGTAAAATAACAGTTTTGTACAGACAAATTTTGTTGATTAATTTTTTCAAAATGTATAAATGAATAGATAGATGTGGATATTCACTTTAGTATCCGTCAATGCAAATGAAATCAAATTAGATCATGAAACAAAAACGAAAAAGCGAAGTAAATTGTGTGCACTAAATGAAAAAGCTCTTTTTGTACAGTATGTAAAAACTTATTTAAGTTTTTGTATCATTCTAAATTGAATAAGAAGCAATTAAATAAGTTATGGAGTTTTCGCCAAACTTGTGAGTACTAATCGTAAGTCCACAATAGCCGCAATGCTCAAAAATGGATACGCTATGAATGCAAGCCAAATTTTGTTGTACATAATACAGTTGAACCTTGACATTGGAGGTTATCCATTCCGGTATTTGCCGTACATAGCGAAACTTTCATAATTATGTCGACCTATAGCAAAATGATAAATAAAAAAAAACAATGATAAATGTTACAAATAGTTATTTATAGCATTAAAATAAATGTGTTGTTTGCAAACTAAATTAATAAAGAGGTAATTGGTAGAAAGAGCTTTTTAATGTTGCATTAGTCATGAAGGAAGGAGTAGACTCAACCAGGCTTGAGTTCAGTGGTAGAGTGAGTGATATGAGTGTGGAACAAGGTTTATTCTAACAGTCTATAGTTCAAGTTAACTCTATTCATTCATTTTTTAAATTGTTCATTTTATTTTTAAACTTTACAACAATTTAATTTACACTTACGAGCCTGTGAAGCTTCAAGACATTATGGAGATAGATGGTTGTGATTTTCTCAACTTTGAGGTTGTGTGTCAAGGTTGTATGCACAGGGTATAAGGTAGAGCTATAGGTAGAGTTTCAACATGTCCTAAATACGGGAGCATTTTAAATGAATCTAGTGTAGCCAATCTGTATCGTAAGGTTGCCAAAGTCTTGCATTCAAAGGTAGTTAAACAACTGATGCCCTTACTGCAATAGAACCAACCACATTTTTGCAGTAGACATCAATTGGGTCACACAAACTAAAAGGTAACAAAAGATTTTGCAAGGTTAGTTCAAGGCAACTTCTTTACAAAACATGATAAAGCTTTTTAGAAATAATTAAATAATTTTGAATCCAATTTTTAGTCAATATGAATATTATGGGAAACTTTATTGTCTCAACTTTTGAGAAATTATCATTATATATAACATTCTGTCGCCTTGTACAAATTGCATTGTATGATTTTTCGAATTCTCTGATCGAAATGAATACTGAGTTTTACTTGCAAGCTTCTGAATATTCTTGCTGTGTTCATTTGCTTACAGGCTTGACAATGCCCTGTTCTGCTCATAGTGAAGCGTTAGGCTCAAATTATGCTATAAACTCTGGTGTATAATTGGTCTAGCTCTTTATAGTTGGTTTGTCTTCTCTTGAGCGAAAGGGAGAAGATAAGCCTTGCAAGATCATAATTTAACCTTTTTGAACATTCTATATACATGTATTATATATATATATCTTTTATTGTAAATGATTGCATTTAAAACCGAAATGTTTTCCTAAATATTTTCACATTATTTTCGAAATTTATAAGTGTTAAATCAAGGCAGGCCAGTTGCCACTATAGAATGACATCATTTCATTTAAAGCGTGCCATGTTTTCACTCCTCTGATAGGCTGGCGCCGATATTCCCATCAGATTACTCTGGTTCATTTGGTTCTTTTCAGGAACGTTTGTCTTTAACTAATCTTCTAATTGATTTATGATCATCTTAACAAATGCCTATATGAAACTGTTTTGAAAAATAAATTGTAAAAACAACCACAATTATATATAAACATTTAAATAAATAGAATTTTAACCAATGAAAAAAGAGTTTTTAGTATTACTCACACATCATCACACATGAGCTGAAGTGTAGGCTCAGCAGTGTTGTGATTCCAAGGTTGTGTTACGTAACTTTTACAATTTATATTGATAATAAAATTGAAACAAACTCATAATATGTATTTTTTATTGTTTCATATCATTTTCCATTTTAGTTTTCACTAGCTTCTTAACTTTCCATTATGAAACTACAAGGTTTCGAGAAATGTCATATGTTGTGAATTCCACAGGAGCATAGAGTCAAAATTTATTTAAATTTTAGATTTAAAATTTTAGAATTTAGAATTTTAAAAATGTAAATTCATCCTTGTATGACTGTCAATAGAAAGAAATAATCTATGACACATTTGCTATGTCATATGCTGATGCTACATACGTATATAACAGTCTTGCTTTTGTGCTTCTACTAAATTATTGCATGCAGCATGAAAAACCTTTTTACAAATACAGGTTTTCTGCCTTACGACGTGGAGCACTGTATTGTTTGATTGCCTCGTTACAACATTTTTTTGCTTATTTAACATCAACAAAATGTCTCACAAAAATCAAGTTTTGTGCACTGTTACCAAAAACCCTCCTGCAATGCCTGGAAGAGATACAATGCTCTCTCTCCTTTTCTCAGCTCAGCATTCCTCGTGTTTTTAAAATGATTAATTAAGACGATGACAAAAGTTGAAGTGTAGTTAAATACATATTAAAACTTGGCATTAAGTATGTGTTCAGTAAGCTAAATTCATTTTAGCTAAATTCAAAGTTTATGTTATATGCCTGTCTCAAAGGTAAAAGCTCCATATGGCACGTGCTGTGAATGGTAATGCTACATTTCATTGCAGATCGTAATCAATAAGTACACTGAAGTTACTGTAGTTAACTATTATTAGTTACTAAGGTTAACATATTATTTTGTTACTAATTTTCAATATGTACAGAAATTCAATTTTCAATATGTATACATATATAGAATTTTGATGATTTTCCTTAGGGGGTGTTTGTATTACATTTTTGCTATGGATTTCTATAGCCTACCCCACTATACGAAATTTTCGGTTCATGATGCCAACACCGGAACGAATTGAAATCGTATGGCTAGGGTTCACTGTTGGGCCTATATAAAATTTTGATGTTTTTAATCTCTGGGTGTTAGATAATTGCTATGGGTTTCTATACAACATTTTCCAATGCCAACATTGTCTTACAATGCCATCATCAGAATGAATTAATGTCATGCCAGGGTCCAATGTACTGGAATTATTAAACTAGTCATAACCCTTAACGCTGGCATCATGTACTTAACTCACTCAAGTAAACATTTTTGTGATGTGTTCAACCGTTGCACTTCATGCGACTAATAAAATTTATGAAATTGAATAGATACTAGCATATAAGTAAAAATTTGCAATTACATGTATTTCATTGGGTATCCATCAACCCATCAAGGCTACGAGTAGTTAACAAATGGCATTATTGAAGCAGTCGACATTTTTATCCCTGAATAAAAGCTTTTATTCCAAAACAGAATATGATATTCTCCAACGGTCATCTTGCAAAGTGGTGGAATTATATCGGTTACATGGTTAAAATGAACTGCCTGAAATCCTTGCTTGCAAGTCTCCACGATGGTGAGTAGCGTAGATTTATCTTCTCTCTGTTTGCTTTTGGATTTGCTTGTTTATTAAACTCACCTTAGCTTATGATCTCAGGTTACAAGGTACAGTGGCGCTCGTATAACGAAGCTTGTCGACGAGTAATAGAATAAACATACTTAAGCGTGGCTATAACAACCATCACTGAGGCACACGCTAAAGTATTTAAGGCGTTGACTGTAATGATTGACGTTTCATTATTCTTTTTGTTCTAGTCGCTCGAACGTGTTCATTCGCCATTGTCAACGGTATTGGCGGTTACTTGCTGCACTGGCTCTCTCCACTACATGTGCAGTGTTTGTAAGACCCGCCAAGTAGGCCAAACAATCCTATCATTAACCAAAAGATCCTGCATCTACAAAGGTGAGTTGTACAACTAGCACAAACCTGTTCTACGGTATTAATGAGTAGAACTTGCTAGATGTATATGGCTTACTTAACGTGTTATAATATTTTATTTGCTCGTTAGATAGCCTTCCTTCCAACTGTGCGTCTGTGGCCTACCTCACATCGGGTAGCTAGCATAGCCAGATATCTATGTAAATTTGATATTTATTTGATCAAATGAATGCTGAAAGCTACTGATCATGTAGCCCTCACGTAGATTTGAATCCGAATTTGAATCGCATGTCAAACCAATCAGAACGCACATAGTTGATGTTACATTGAGTCTGACTCCTACTTCTTCAGCTATTCACACAGTAAAGTCACGTCTTTGCTATCATTTCTCCATGTTTGATTTGCTGCCCTTGGCTATATAGGTGGGGCGCATTTCACTCTGTTACAAGCCCCTCACTGTCCTTCACTACACCTTGCACTATCTCTATGGTATACCCAAATCTCTAGATAATGTACATAACTATACTAACAGTATCCTGTTTTCTCTTCGCTGATATCAGACCGGTTATGCACTAATAAGCCCAGCTATCTTGCAGCACTTGCTATCTGGGTAATTTTATGGCTGCCATATTTAATGTTCTCCCTATCAGTAACTTATCTTACATCTTTCATTGGCCTTAACCCAGGCTGCAATGTTTGATGGAACGATTAGGGGATGCTCGGCAATCGAACGTGACGACAGATTTGATTAGCTTTCTAAGGTTCTTACCTAGGTACAGCTCATTATACCGGGCAGCATTCGTGCGACGGAGTCTGGCTTCATTAGACTAGGTAATTGTCAACAGAGTAATTTGTCAACAAAAGGTTTCTTGCGCATTGCGTATCAGTTCCTTTTACGCTTGATGTTTCCTACTTATACCATGTGTATCATTTACCAACATGATATTGTTAGACTAAAGCCACCATGGCTATGTTTGATGTCTTTAATTTTGTCCGAAACGAAAATAGCTCCTCACTGAATTCTGTCTCATATTCAAATGATAAGTGCTTTTGATTGAAGACATCAATTATGACTAGCATGTTGTTCAGCACCACCCTCCTCGCTGAGTGGGCAGAGGGCAGGGCTGAGTGATGTTATGACTGCTGATGATTTTCAACTTTTTTTATTGTAAGGGTTGTTGAGAAAGTTATTAGCAAATAAAGATGGTATCCTAAAGTTTTAAGGCTAATAAGTATTTTTATGGCCAAAAGTTAGCATAACCGTGAAGTTTTTGCCCAAAAGGCAAATTGTTTCAATCGCTGTCCATAAATTTGGTTAAATGTTGCCTATCAGACCTCAGTAGACTTTACCATCTGTTTATTGAGGAGCTGTGGAGTTATGCTTTGTTCATTTATGTATGGCAATCCACTGGAGGGATAGTGACAGTTTAATTGTTAAGATGTAGGGCCTACAGTAGGGTAGTGTGCAGGCAGGTAACTGCTTTTGTACAAGCGCTGGAGTTCATCTTCCTAGCCACCTTGATGTCAATTATGTACTACCTGTGGCAGAGTGATTGTCTAACGCTATTGGACATATTACCAATTAATCAATACCTTGTGGTTATCGGCTGTTGAGTTGAACTACCCTAGGACACTTATATTTCGCTAGTATTTAGTTTCGTGAGTAGCACACAGAGTAAAATTTCGCTGCAACTTAATTTCGCAGCTCTGATGAGTGCGAAAATATAGTGATGTGAAAATAAATACAGTGGAACAAACAAATTAGATTCCTCAGGTCCGGTCCTCTAGTAAAAAAAGTTGTTATATTTGCGACTAGTTTGTATTTGTAACCCGCAGGTATAAATGTATGGCAGAAATCGATAATTCAACGTGATCGCTTGCTGCAATTTGTTTCTTGGACTATCAATGACGTCTCGGTCCTTTCCGTCGTGACCGATATGGTACCAATATTCGATCTCAAGTATTTATAGCAAGCGATGGCCATGGCACGTTTTGAGTTCACAATATTTCAAATTTAAAAAAAATCAAATACAGTACATGTCTCATAAAAAAGAAAATAGATAACAACCAACATCACAACCAGAACTGTATTACATGGTTGGACCTGATGAGGGTTGTTATCGTTTTTGGTTGGCAGTAAAATTCATCACTACAATAAGTATTATTTAATTGTATGACTTCACCTACCAGACTTTCATCCTCATCAGTTACAAATTCGGTGACTAAACTGATATCATCATCTTCTTCGTTTGTCTTGGCTTTTCTAAAAAAACTTGTTATCTTAATTTGCTTTGCCATGCTGCTCATTCGGTGTATTAACGAATTTACTAGAAATTTCCCAATGAGCTCGATCACACACAAAATTATCTGCATTTCTAATATCACGATTTTGTTGTGGATATCAATGAACTACAGGGCCGTATTCCCTTGGACAGCTGGCCGGCTAAGACGCCCCAACTTTTTAGGAATTTCATAGTCCAACGGCTATAGAAAGGTTTTTATCGCTGTAGAATATCACTTTATTCGAAGCCATAGATACAAACGTCCACTTTTAGTAGTTCTTAGGCGCCATTATTATCTTCATCAGCGGCAAAATATTCTTGTTAACGACTTTTATAAAGGTTTGCAAAATATCAAGTTTTAGCAAACATCTGCTTGCCCATATCCTACTTAATGAACTTGAAATAAAATCGGCAAAAATGATCTTTGTTAAAACGCTTAAAAAAAAGATGTCTTCTTTCTGAGCTTTTTAACTGCATACTAGTTTTGCCTGTTTTAATTTTAAAACGTTTTGTCAGTCACATCAGCTAAAACAAAGCAAATCTTAAAAAATAGAAAAATGTTGGTACTTGCCAATAAAATTTTTTAAAACTTCACGTGAGAGGCCCGGCTGAGGCCCTACATAAGAGAAACCTGTTGGGAGCTTACAGCACCCCCCCCCCTTCTCCACACCCCAGATGTTCATAACTAGTCGTCTAACATTAGCCCCCCAACTTGCAACCAGTGAATACAGGCCTGCGTAGAACATAGCTATTTAATTTCGAATTTTCGCTAGTTCGTTATGATAGTTTAGTTTCGCGCATGAATTTTTCGCGTGATGATGACTCCGCGAAAACGCGAAAGTTAGATGCCGCGAATACTTAAGTGTCCTAGGGTAGTGTAGGCTTGCTAATGGCGTCTAGTGCAGCAGATTGTTAAAGATTGCATCATGCTCCATCAGCAGCTGGCTCGGGCCAAGTGTGAGTCACCTTGCACAGGGTTTTTACTTTGAACAGGAAGTGTTATTCATTAACATCTTGACAAGAGCTAGTTTATGGGGAGTCTGCGCCATAGTCCATCTTGGCAAGAGTGAAGATATTGGAGAATGTGTTGATTAGGTTCTGGAAGTTGTTGGTTTCACCAAATTCATGATTCATAACTTTGTGCAGGAAGTGTCATTAGGGTGTGCGATGAGTCATGGTTTCTTAAAACTTGTGTTTTAGCTAAACCTGATGAAGGTTTGTGGATCTTCCATGTGTAGGGTCATGTTACTGAGATTTACATGCTGAGTTCGGATCCAAATCGTGACTCTTGCCTCATAATTTTTAGGAGAAATCCAGTAGTTTTTGCCTTGATGGAGGTGAGGTGTAGGTCGGTAGGACTTATGCGATAGCAGGATTGTGCCGGTCTGTTGACACAGCGTGTGGTGCCTTATCAGCATAAGCTGCGGCCTGAGATAGTTATTTTAAATGTTGTATCGGTTTTAGGCCATGATACTCAACTGTTTGCCCTATAACAAATCTGCTTGAAATATTCTAGCATCTTTATTGGATTTCTTTGATGGCCAATTCTATAGTAATCACCATTTCAGTCGTATATCGCTGAAAGTGACGTATAGAAGATAACTCCCCGTTTGTGGATAGGCTTATGACTAAGCAGCTTACCAACTAGGCCTACTACTTTTCATGATATATATATATATATATAATTATTTTATATTTGGTACATATATTATACACTTAACTTTATGATCAAATTGCTCACATGAATCAGCTTTGTACACGCTATGTTAGTAATTCCCTGTGAACCAGTTTTTATCCATCTTTTCTAGCGGAAAGCTATGTTCTCATAAATATGATATTATAATAACGTCGTTTTTTCTACCTAGTGGTAGCATTACTTTCAGATTGGAGATTTGTGCCGGGCAAAATCATAGCAGTGGCTGGTTTGTCTGTGTCCATAATTTTTTAGCGCTGATTATCATACCTTTTTGCAAATCTCTGTCAACAACTATGTTATGTAATAAACAATAATTGAGACCTATCCTTAAACTGGTAGTTATCCCTTGCATGCTGATTTAAAAATGTGCCATCAATCACTTCAGTAATTTAATATGTGAATGTCAGAAAAGTGCAATAGACACGTCTGTTATCTACCTTGTTGTGTTTATCAGACCTCGAAGAACATTTCAGGCAACGTATTTGATAATACATTCTAGAGTTTGTTTTTGAAAACCCAGTCAGCGAGGCCTCTTCAATTTGTACGATCGCTCACTCTAAAGATCGTATGCTTTAATATGGTTATCCCATAAGCATATCACTTGTAGTCAGAAAATCTCAAAACCTACTTTTTCAAGATATGTTAGCGTAAGAACGTAAGATATGTTAGCGTAAGAGCGTTCCTATATAGTGTTTAGCTGCTGATGCCCTTAGGTTGTTGTGGAAGTTCCTTTATATCTAGAAAGTTGGTTTTGGTCCGATGTAAGAAGGCATTCACTGTTTATTGATTCAGCTGTCGGTAATTCCCTACCTCTGAATGACTTACATACCCCCTGTACTTTGGGTGCAGCTGACCTCTTAAATCTGGCATCAACATAATAGTCCTATTATACTGATGCCAATATCAGGACTAAATTGAAAAGGCAAGCTTTGCAGCTGCCTTTCCAGTTGGTAGCTCCAAGTACGAGATTAGCCAATGATGATGCTGTGGTCTTTGAAAGACCTAATACTAGGCGAAATGTCAGTCGTATGTCCTATAAATAGACTGTGTTTAAATGCGAACAGTTTGTCTATTTAGAGTTAACAAGTTTGTTGCAGCCAATTGACAATTGCATATGGGATAGACTTTTAGAGATTACATATTTCTGTTAGTGTTGCTGTCAAACTATCCATCGTTTTTTACGTCATCAAGCCGTTTGCGCATGCGCTCGTTCACGAAAAGCCGCCAAATATGTAGAAAACGATCGTTTTTATTTTATTTAATAGTATTTTTTGGCGTTGTTTTGATACTATAATAAAAAAAATTGCAAACAAAAGCATCGTTTTCAAAAATTTATTGCAAAAGCTTTGTGGTGTTAACGATAAAATTGTCTATAAAGATGGCCGACAACAATACAATTACATCACGAAAAAACGAAGGTTTTATTTGGTAGCAATTGCCGTGAAAGGCAATATGCTTACCAAATGTCTAAAGTGCTGACCTTTATCGATCAAATATGTCATAGTCAGTCATTTAGAGAAAGTGTTACCTATATAATCTGTAGTCGAACCTATTTATTTGAAGTTATGATCTTAACTCAAACCAACCAACAAGCTTCGGCTTTGTTGCTAAGATTATTGAACCAGATGATTATACATGAGATTGTGTGGTGATTTGCCTGTTTGTTGTATTCTTGTGAAATGTGGTTCAGTAGATTTGCATATTTCAACATTAAAATCGTTATTTTAGGTGTCTCCAACTTCTCATAATGGCTGGCAAACTTCCAGGAGGTGTGAGTTTGGAATTCATGTCCCAAACAGGGCAAGCTGATGTTACAACTGTTCTATTATATGTGAAAGCTGGACAGAATGGTTCCTCCTATGGAGCATGTCCTTTCTGTCAGACTGCTGTCATGCAGCTCCTTGCCAAGGTATTTCATTTTGCAAGATATGATTTGACGCTAACGAAGCCACGCACTCTGCTGCCAGTAAATCTGCTTGCACACTTGCCAATAATTGGGTTGATTTTGCCAAAAAGCCCCAGTTAACCAAACATTTAGAGCAATGTTTCATATTTTAACCAGACTTGTTGAATGGTCAATTAAAACTGGTATTGCTTGGGTCAAACTTTCAGACAGTTTTTCTGATAAAACAATATATCAAGAAATTCTCCAATATATATTATCCAAAGGGTAGGCGTTCTTCAAGGTGCTTTGGGTTCCTTCATAAATGTAGGGGATAGGCAATTCATTACACATGGAATGTTCAGATTTAAGTTCAGTAATTTGTTCCTTGAAGATGTACTTGAAGATCATCTGACTGGACACATATTACTCCTGTTGTAAGGTTCAAGGTCATGCGGTGATCTCCAGTGAATCTAACAGTAAATCGAGAAAATCAACCTTTGCCAATATTCATATGATATCTGGAGCGCAAAAGGCATTCACGCCATTAAACATTTTAAAACAATTTGAACCAAATATTTTTTGTTTACAATATTCGTTACAGTTAGTATGTAAATACTGATTCATTGAAATCATTATTAATAATTTTTTTTAATTTATCAATTTATCGTCAATTAATTGAGCCAATAATACTTTACATATATATATGTTATTTTCATAAAAGTGTGAAACATTCTTTTTATAATATACATGGATTCTCGAGGAATTTTTTTGGCTGATGTTCAGCTCACTTTAGCGACTGTATCGTCTTTATAAGAGTTACGGTGAACACAGTGCAATGAGATTTTCTGTTGCTGTCCTTTTGGACTTGACACTGTAGATCCTTTAAATTGTTTTAATGAAATGAGCCAGTGTTTATGATATAAATTTGATGGATAAACAAACCTTCAAAATATAGTCATTGGCTTACATCACGTCACAGAAATGGATGTAAATCAGGTCAATATAATTAACCTGATGAAATTTTCAAGATCAACCCTGTCAGGAACATGTAGCGCGTAGAGAAAAACCAGCTGAGAAATGCCAATTTGTTGGAGTCAACGAGAAGTTGTAGCCATGCATGGCTCATTTATAAGGAAAAGTAAGACTTTAAATTATAAGGACACAATTTTAATGCGTAATTTCGAAATTTTTCAGTTATAGTCATGCTCCTTTGATGTTCATTAACGTGCAGACTGAGATATCAGAGTTATTTTAAGAAAATTAATTTAGTGAATTGAACCACCCGACAAATACAGTAAACCCTAAGTTTTTCAGGGCTCACCTTTTCGCAGTTTCAGTATTTTGTGGTTGAAAAATATTCATTAAAAGTAAAAGACAATTTATCAAAAAAGCATTAAAACTTTAAATATATAAAATATACTATATAAAATGCATAATTCTCTCTCTGACCAAGGGAGATTCCTCCATATGCATCCATGCTAGCAGCAGTCAGCTAGCAGCTATTTTCATGCTGTTATACGGTTTTACAACCACAAGTTAACCACAAGTACGCATCTTCAGACCAGATTAAGTCCAAACTTAGGACAAACTACGTAGTACCTGTATTCTCAGGCTTAAATACTGGAACCGAAGTTGAAGTATAAACTGAAAGTCAATCAAGATAAATTAAATTTACTTATAGGATATAAGTACATGTTTAAAAAGCAATTTAAGTGTTCTGGTGTTAAAATTTCAGCTCTTACGTATACTTAGAAAAGTTAGTTTGTATTTCATAGATGTTTACTTATCGCGAGGAACACCAGTCGGTCCCCATTAACTGTGAAAAGTTAGTTATTACTATGCTGCGATTTTATATTTTAAAAATCTCAAGTTTTTCAGAAGAATTTTGGTCGTTTATAAAAGCATATGACTTGTTTTAGTAAAAGGACAAGAGGACTTCGTGCCAGGGCAATTTTTCTGAATTCAATTATTAGCCAGCCATGAGTTTCTGTTTATAAATGTTAATGGATACAGTTATTGACTTCAGCAACTCTTAACTGCCATAAAATGAAACCACAGTATGAACCCACCTATAAGCCTATCTTGCGTGTAAGCCCTAATTGAGGGGATATACAGTAGCTTTTGCATCAGTTTCAAAAAAGTCGTGAGACTAGGAGGTCATAACACAATTGTAGGTGGAGAGAAATAACAAGAAAAAGGTCATGAGTTCTTATATGCAACATGCTACATAGTGCTTAGTATCACATAATTGGTTAGTACATAGTAAGAAGGAAGACAAATCCAGTGAGCGTAAAAGAAAACTGCCAACAAGTGCGCGATATAAACAACAGTTTGTGTTATGGCTGTTCTATAAGGTCGCAACATAGTTATACTTGTTTGTTGTTTACTGAAATGTATGACTTCATGAGTGCATGAGCATGAGACTAAGGCTATTCTCTCAAATTATCATGTTTTCCCAGTCAAACAGCGTATTGCACTTCACGAAGACGGAAGTAGGGCCTCTAGAAGAACCCTTTGACTGAGCAAACACGAATGTTGACATAGCTATTGATAAAAATTGAACTGCATGTTAACATGACTATGAATCAGCTCAGTGCTTCTGAAAGGCCTATTAGCTAAAATAGGGATTTTATTAAATACACAGTGTGAATTGACTAGCATTCTTACTCATTCTTTTGCTTGAACAGTTTTGTCATTTATGGTAGTCAATTTGTTCCTCAGTACAATGCGCTAGCTAGCATGTTACTTTGTACAGTAGAACCGTGTGATACAACGTTAATCCGTTCTGGGGTTGGAATCGTGAAACGAAATTGGCGTATGACAGCGCCTCTTCATACCAATGCTTTTTGATGCTTCTATTTTGAAGAAATACTTATGTAGAGAAGCCTGTTTTTGGCGACTGCTCATAATATTGATGAAATGATTCGTGTACTTGTTGTTATTAACACTGTCTATGAGACGACTTGAGAGAATTTTTTCTCAGTTTTTTGTGCAATAAGTCTCGAAAGGTTTTCAAACCAACTGATAGCTTTCCTCATTTCTGCTGATGACGTCTGTTCCACCATCAATCTAATTTCTTTTTATTTCCCCGCTCCGTTATTACAGTAACCATCTTTTTGCATCATTTTATCATTACTAACAGCTTGAGGATTGATGGCTAGGGAATTAAAGTTTCCTATAAGCACTAAAAAGCACCACATACTGTGATACCGTAAACACGATGGAGCCTTCTGATGATTCTTCACCTAGCTAATTGTTATCTAGTTAATAATTAGCTCGTGATTTATGGCACGCATGATGACACTGTGTTGCGGGCAAGTTGAGTTACCTGCTATGACGTGTTTCAATGACATTCCCACGATGGCTTTTTCCTGTAAAAAACTACACTGTTGCTAATTATTGACCCCCACAAGTCACATAAATAGCGATGCAGTCTTGTCAGACTAAGCAGCATTGGAATATTAGCGCATTATCCCATTCGGAAGTGCTGAAATTGAAATAAAAAACGACTGAAGTGTAAAAACGTTTAGAATGGAATTGTCTGCACGATATTTTAATGCACATCATTCGCAAGCATGAAAAATTTGATAAAGTTTTGATAAATATTTGCAAAACTCGCTCAACTTGCTCATTTTTGCCGTTTCCATGATGCATGTTTCCCATGTTTTGCAGATTGGCTCAAATTTACGTGGCTTGAAAACATGTCTCAGTACCATGGATATTGGTGTCTCACAATGTAGCTTGTTGCAAATTATAATCCATGTAAAAACGCTTTTGTTTCATATTTACCTTTATTCCTTATTTACCATATTTATTTTCAGTATAACTGGAATTCTTGGTTTCGTTTCTATATTAATCGTTGTTTGCAATGTCTATTGTTTATAAAATATATGCCTCTCTGTTTTATCACCTTGTAGGCCGATTTAACTTATGTCAGCTACAGGATCAAGACTGTTGATCTACGAAATCCTCCAGATGAGTTTAAACTCTTCTCCAACAGAGTTCCCTTCCTCAAGTATGGTGACAGCATCAACATTACTGACATGGACGAGTTTCTCAACTTTTTCGACTCCATCTGGTCTGAACATCGCATAGAGTGAGTTAAGAATACCTGCCTATTTTATAATCATAGTTCGGTGTGATGCCTGTAGAAGCCGACCATTATTTTCAACACATTTTTTCATTCCAAAGACGATTTGGTTGAATTTTAAAAGAATTTTCCCATTGTAAATATTTTTCATGTGTTTCATTAATAGATAAAAGTTAGAGGCATCTTTATACTGCATTTTTGTACAATAAACTGGATATTGAAAGAGAAGATTATATGTAAAGTGCACTGAATTTTTTATAAAAAATTTTTTAACAGGGTAGGTCAGGCTGGGCAATGTATCACTGTTTCTCTAGGAACTCGTAGCGTGGAATTGTGGAAATAGCTGTACCACTTGTGCCTGCTTTTCGAATCATGATGGGATGAACGCACTACCAAAATTACTTTTGTTTTTGTTTTTTGAGGCAAAACAAAAACGAAAGAATTGTATCTCCAATCTGCTTGACCATCCATTACATTCCTACTTCAACAAAAAACTACTACACTTTATACCAGGCTCCAACACCTTGCCCATTTACTTTATAGAACCGTGTTATGCAAAAACAGCTTTTTCTTTCAATACAGGCAATTTACTTTAATATCTTTTGTTTTTGTCTCATTGTCTAATTTGCTTTAAACAGCCGGGTGTAAGCGAAGTTATTATCTACCCATCCACAAAGTACAGTCAGTATTTTGTAACATAAACCACAAGGAATGCTGAGTGTAAAGAGTGACATTGAGAATGACATTGAGAATTGTGTGTAATTCACCAATTATAAACACTGCTAATATATCCAGAGTTTTGAAGAGTCACTTTTGCTTGGCCTGTTGCGATCATGCAAAATTGAGCACATTTTTAATATAAGCACACTCAATGCATCCACCAAATAAATGATCATTTATCATTCCTAGCAATATTAATACATCATTGTTATTTTCATAAAACTTTGCGTATTATATGTTATGATAAATTTTCACGGCTTACTTTTCCTCATAAGATAACCTGTTTCACACTATAACGAATTTTACTACATTTTTTGTATATAAGTATATATGTTTAATAACTTCTATTCCATCGCTTAATCTGAGTTTACATTTTGGCCATAAATAAAATTTCGTTAACTAAATCTCTAAGCACCCTCCTCCTCTTTAACGGTAACCAATTTTGTTATTTTTGTCTCTTATAATTTCATAATCAGTTGGGCTCTATTGAAATACTCTGGATTTTTTGGCATATTGCTGTTTTGTGGTTGGTTTTACAGTGGACACATTGCAATAAGCAGAGTCCCATTAAATTAGTTATAGTTTGAGTAGTTTGATATTCAGACCATAAGATGATCAACTTTACTTTCAAAGAAACTTGTAAGAAAATAATATATTTTTCTAGTCAGGTTATATAGTAAACGTAAGAGATTTTATTCCACGTTTTAGAGTTGTTGCATTCTGTAGTATGATTAAGTAGTATTAAATTATGAAATTCGTGTTAAAATGTGGATACATTGAGAATTCCAAAGCTTGTTTGGGTACAACTGACATTTTTCATCATGTACTTGTACCTCCGATGGTGCATGGGGATAACCTTTTTAGTATTGGAGGAGGTTTAAATATGGTCTCGGGAACACAGCAGTAATAGTGAAAAAATAAAAGTTAAAATTGATTTCATTCATAATAAATTTACTAAATTAATAATAAGACCTTCGATCAAAGGCTCCGGAAAAAGTTGTATTTTAAAGAGTTGGCGTTACATTGGCAGTTTCAGATCAATTTTGTTTTCAGGTTTAGATTTTATGTGGATTAACCGCGTAAATAAGTATCCATACTTCAACAATATATTACTGTCTCCATGCTTCAGAAGTCATCCCTTCGTAAAATTCTTCCATGCTCGCAAATTCGCAAAACTGAAATTTTGATTTTTGGAAGGAAGGTTTCTCGGTGTCATATATATTCTTAAAAAAATAGGTCCTTCAAAATTATAATACTTCAACTTTCGTATGTGGTATCGGGCTTGTATTAAATTAATTACCATGTTTTATTATTGCTACCGTGATTGTTCAAAAAATGATTACTACACATCTTCAATGTGGCAGTAATCAATGTTAAGTAACTCTCTCTAAAGAATGGCTTCATGCAGCGATTTATGATCAGAAGAAGTTGTAAATCTCAGCAGTGTAATAGTCCCATTAGCCTATTAGGACAATTGAATTAATGAAAATTGACTACCAGCAATTCTCTCTGACCGAATGAAAACTCTTCTGCAAATAGTTCTTCCAAAGAAAAACGACCCATATATGACAGTTTTTTTTTAAGAACAAAAATGTACCGATAGTTTAGTGTAGGTGTTCAGTGACTGTTTCGATATAGTGATGTTCAGTTGCTTCAAAGTCTACATGATAAAACCTGTTCACCTATTTGGTTACAGTATTTCATCACCAAAACAAAATCTAAGTCTGTGGTTGGTTATTTTTGGCTACCTCATTGCTCTACTATTATTCTGTTCATGTTTTACTTTTACCCTAGGACAAAGAGATCCGGAGCTCTTGCTGTCATTCGAGACTTATTCTCCAAGTTTTGCTTCTTCATCAAGGGTGTTACCAATTCGTCAGCTGCACTCGTCAGAGAGCTAGTGAAGATCGATCATTTTCTTGAAAATGTTTCGACACCGTTCATGGATGGAAAGTCGTTAACTCATGTCGACTGTCTGCTGTTACCGAAACTGCAGCACATTAGAGTTGCTGCTAAAGTTTACAGGGGTGGGTTACTCCTAGGTATATTAGAATCGCAGTTATCATTATCTTATATGCTAGATACAGTGATGCATCTGCGTATGAGGTATTACCAGCGTGACTCGATTCTAAACTGACCTTGACATATTAACTGAAATAGGGTTTTATGAGTTGAAAATTAAATACAGTGGAACCTCTACTTACGGAATTCATTCGTTCGGGAAAACGTTTCATAAGTAAAAAAGAATTTTACTGCATAAATGCCCTAATCCGTTCCAAGCCCAACAAAACTTGGGCGTAACTTTTGTAATGATGATAAACACATGTTATGATTAAAATCCATGAAACATACATGTTGTAATTATATATTAAACAAGAGATATGCATGGAAAGAAGAAAGAACCAGGAAATAACAAATGACAACTACGAATGTATGTTTGCTTGTCTTTGATGTGGGCCATATAGACAAGGCAAAGCGAAGATTGCTGAGCTGGGTGTTGCATTGTTGTCTTGGAGTTGATTTGCTCAGAATAGCTGTTTTTACCAACGTAAATAGAAAGATATATTTACATTGACACAAACTGCAAAACTATGTCGTCACACAAAAAACCCAGAACTTGAATTGCTAGTAACTAAAGTTGTCCTACTCGGTGTGTAATAATATAATGAACGAAAAAGAAACGCTTGTCAGTTCGTGATTTTCACGAGCAAATGAAACTGTGAGATATGTTTTATGTTGCACATATGGAAAGCGAATGCGCCAAGATATGAAACAAACAGGCTAAAATACAAAAGGCTTTTCCTATCGAGAAACGTCTCAAATCAAAGCAAATTTTCTACCAAGACACGTTTCATAACTTGAAAATGTCACATGCAGAATCTGTCGTAATTAAAGGTTCCACTGTATACTACCATCTCTAAGGTTTAGCTCAAAAATTGGGTTGCTGTTTACATAGGTACAAGTATGTAAACTTTACATAATTTTATCCCTCCAGGCTTTGTTCTGTTTTTATTTGGATAGTTTACGTGATATATTTGGGTCAGCAAACCATCCAGTTATATTGATAAGTCAGATGTATTCACCATTCTATTGTATTATTGTAGACTTTGACATCCCGATGGACCTAAAACACCTCTGGCGCTATCTTCATTCCGGTTATGCAAACAAAATATTCAGAACATCTACACCTTCCAATCAAGAAATCGTCCATTTCTGGTCTGAGTATAAGGGAGTGCCACGTCTATCGGCAGCTGATCGGAAAAAATATTCTGTGAAGACGGAGCCTGTGTTCTGTTTGGAAGTTCCAGATGAAGTCAAACCTGCTCTTCCAGAGGTACCTGTTTCTTTGGAACATGCTGAACAGGCAGAAGAACAACAAAAGACGGAGGAAATCGAAGAACCGTCTGCAAGTGTGGCTGAATACGCCGAGGTAGAGAACAATCATGTGGAAGAAACTAGTCACTTAGCAGAAACGAATGAGGCAACGGAGACCAGCCAATTTGAGGAAACTAGCGAAGCTGAGATCGCGGAGGTCCCCCCTGCTTTAGAGAGTCATGACTACGAGGCTATTCCGGATCCTGTCTCTAATGGAAACGTTCCGGAAACCAGTCAAGTTGAGGAAACTAACAAAGTTGAGAGCGCGGAGGACACCCCTGCTTTAGAAAGCCATGACTACGAGGCTATTCCGGATCCTGGTTGTAATGGAGACTCTTCAAGTCCAGAAGTTTCTCTGGAGAAGTTACAAGTCGATGAGAGTGAGAACGTGACTGATAAAACTGAAATTTTAACCGGAATGTCTGAGACAAAAGCTGTGGACCAGAATTCTGGTGCCGAAGAGCCGAAAGAACGATCAAGCGAGATCCCTAATACAACTAAACATGTAACTTTTGGAAGTGGTGAGGAGGTGATTCCCGATGCCAATTGATCATAGATTATCAGATTTAGGCAGGGCCATTTGGCTTGATTTTATGCAATATTCTTATACCGATTGCTGTTTAAAGTATTTCATCTTTTGTGAAAAAGGAGTTTTTTTATCCAATTGACAGTGTCTTATTTATTCATATACCTTCCTAAGAATGGTGTTTTTATATTTTCAATAAACTTGTGTGCTTGCATCTTGTAGCACTCTCCTTACCAATTTGCTGGCTTGGCTTGGTCAACTTTTGGCCAGTCATCCTTTAATGGGTTTGATTGCTTGTCCAGTCGACAACCAGTAATTACTGCATCCTTTGTCAATGAATTTTTCAGTTTAAAAAAATGTTTTCATGTTTTCTTTAAACTATCTTACCAATACCTGAAACCTCTATATGTCCAATATGTCTATGCCTAATCTTCTGTCCACCTGAAACCTCTATATGTCCAATATGTCTATGCCTAATCTTCTGTCCACCTGAAACCTCTATATGTCCAATATGTCTATGCCTAATCTTCTGTCCAACCGGAAACCTCTATATGTCCAATATGTCTATGCCTAATCTTCTGTCCAAGTTACTTTGACTGTTAGGCTAATTTTTTCGCTGCTGATGAAAACAATTTTCTGCTGTCGTTGAACTGCTGTGTGCAAGTTGAAGACTATCATGAATAGTAATATTTTAAAGGATTGGTTGGTTTGTGCATTACTAGCTGATCATCATGATGACCTTGATTTGTACCCAAGTCTTTTCCAGATTCTAATCCCTTCACATTTATGACCAAAAAAGGAAGGGTGTTGTTGTAGTTGAACAAGCATGCTGCCTCTTGATAGTTCAAACCTCAATTTGTTACAAGCATTGCAGCTGCTCAGCACTCCTGTCATAATGAGATAGTCTAATAAATTTATTTAGTCTTGTTTCTAAGATTAACCATGAAGTTTAAGCAGGAAGATCGAGTGCATTCTATGCTTTGACACTGACTGAACGCTAGTTTATTGGTGTGTGTATAAAAACTACTCTGTATTGTTACTAATTGCTTTGTCATGATTGGCTGGCTGATTTTCAAAGAATATATTTTAGAACGCAAACCAAAAATACTGGATAAATGCAGTTTGGCATATAATAGAAACTTGGGTGATTTAAAATGAGATAATGCCATTGCGAATAAAAATTGCTTCTTGGATAAACTGCAGTTTATATTAAGTGTTGTAATAAAATTATTTTTATAACCTTCAAGGATGAAAGGTTTTGCTCGTATTTGATGTCTCGATGTGCCTATGAAGCAACTTTTTTATTTTGCCTCCACTGTGTTTTGGTCTGTAGATAGAAGGCCAGTAGAAAGTTGTTTCCATCTCTCCTTTCTACATATTGACAATTGAAACTGAATCTAGCTACAAACTAATAAATTCAAACTGCCAGTTATTGAAGCGCAACTGAATTTAATGTATTCATTTATACGTTAATTATCATTAGAAGTGCACAGGGAGCTTCTTGACTGTTTGCTGTGCTAGACTAGACTAATTTATTTCACTGAAAGATTTTGTCACAAACAAGTCAGCAATGAATCAGACGACACACAATAAGATAAACAATATTATAGATTGCCACACTGAAAGCATAACAAGGAAACATTTCTGCACTAGCTTGTAAAAACTGTTGATTCACATAATGTGTTGCATCAGCTGACATACAGGTGTGATGATCATGAATAATCAGAGAATACAAACATTGGTACATTACATCCCTTACCAATTTTACAGGCATTAAGTCCTGTTGTGACATAAATCAGACAGCTACATTTGTGTAAGCAGTTATTTAAAAAACATCCATTAAACAAAGCTAATTTGTAACACACAGTGTAAAATATATATATAATCAGAATAAAATGAGACTAGCTATAAAGTATCCTAGGGCTAATAAGATTTCAGCTTCAAATTCCACAAGGTCCTACTGTAATCTGTTTAATGTACCCTAATATCCCCATATCTCTCTGGTGGGTGACGTGGTCGGGTAGAGTCATGGTTAGGAGCCAGTGGAATAGAACAGTCAGCCCTATTGGCCCCCCTTAAGGTACTTTGGTTACCAGGGCCCAGTTGAACTGCGTCAGGCAAAACTTTGACAAAAGTGGAGTTTCTCCGTGTTTGTTTCCCACTCTCATCCCTAACAATTATTTCAGACCCTTCTTTAGCCACAACTGTTTTGGGGTTTGATTCAAAATTACCATCTAGCTTTCCCCCTTTCTCTTTTCTCATTAAAACCTGATCTCCGATCTCAATATCCTTACTGGATAAACGCTTATCTACATTTTCTTTGTTTACATGCTTAGCTCTTGCATCAAAATCAGCTGCTTTCTCAAACACAGTTGGATCAGTTTCACCGCACAAACCAGGAAGTTTAGTTCTCATTTCACGGCCACCAAACAGAAGGCTAAATGGTGCCACACCTGTGCTGCTGTGCGGTGTTGATCTGTATGCCATGAGAAAATCCCTCAAAGCCTTGCCTAAATTTTCCTTTTTACCATGTGCAATTTTCAAGGATTTGAGAATCGTACGATTTACCCTTTCTACCTCTCCATTTGCCTGAGGCCACAATGGGGTAGTTGATATCCACTTTATATTACAAGCCTGTAAATAACCCTGGAACTCTGCTGATATAAACTGAGGACCATTATCCGTTCTCAGAGTCTCACAGTACCCAAACCTAGCAAACACGGTGTCTAGAAACTCAATAATCTTTGCAGACTTGGTAGAGCCTAGAAAGGCACATTCAAAATATCGAGAGTAATAGTCGACAAGCACCATAATTGACCTACCATCTGGTAAAGGACCTAAAATGTCAGCACTCAAGTATGACCATGGTTTATCCGGAAACTTTGTCATTGTCACCTGCTGAGGTGGATCTGGCTGAGATACTGTCATACACTCAATGCATTTCCTACAATAGCTCTCTGCCATTCTGTCAATACCTGGCCACCACACTTTGGTTCGTAGCCTCTGCTTGGTTTTTTACAATACCCTGATGACCTTCATGAGCGAGTTCCACAGCCTTATCTCTCAAACTTCTGGGTATAACAATCCTCTTATCTCTCAGTACAACACCCTGAACCTCGCTAAGCTCAATAGACACACTTTTGAACGAGGAAGGACAACTCCCAAAATCATTGCTATAAATGGCCTGTTTCAAGAGCTTGATTTCCTCACACTGATTAGACTGGTCAACTATTTCCTCCCATGTCATAGCTTTCGGAACAGAGTCACGAGCTGTGTATTCCATATAACTCTCACTTGTAACATTGCTAATAAATGGAGAATCACCAACCCAATTCACCATCCTAGACAATGGATCTGCTATGTTTGATTTGCCACTCTGATACACTACATTGAACCTGAATGACTGCAACCTCAATGCCCATCGCTCTATCCTAGGTACTGGCTTAGAACAAGGATTGTTGAGAATAAACTGCAAAGCCTTGTGATCAGTTATCAGCTCAAACTCTGTGCCCAACAAATATAGCCTGAAATGTTCACACGCCCACACCAATGAGAGTGCCTCACGCTCAGTTTGGCTGTAACGCTTCTCGATATCAGAAAGTGATCTATGACCATAAGCAATCACCTGGTTAACCCCATGCTGTGTCTGTACAAGCACTGCCCCTAAAGCAAATGGAGATGCATCAGCAATTAATTTCGTCTTAGCATTAGCATCATAATGCGCCAGTGTCTCTGCATTGCTCATCAAGTGTTTGATCTTATCAAACGCTTTCCTTTGCTCACTTGCCCATCGAAACACAACATTCTTATGCATCAATCTCCGGATAGGCTCTGACACAGTTGCAAGATCAGGGAGAAAGCGGCCCACAAAGTTCACCAGACCCATGAAACTTCTACACTCAGTTGCATTCTGTGGGGCTTTGAAATTAACTACCGCTTCTACTTTCTCAGGATCTGCCGATATACCTTTATCTGAGACAATAAAACCTAGAAACTTGACCTTGCTACAACGGAATTGGCATTTCTTCGCGTTCAAGGTTATACCAACGTCTCTGAGTCGCTCAAGCAAAGCCTTCAACCTTATATCATGTTCCTCTACCGACCTAGCTTGTAAGAAGATATCGTCAGCCATGTTTTGTACACCCTCTAGACCTGACAAGACCTGCTGGATGATATACTGAAAACATTCTGGGCTAGCATTGACTCCCATTGTCAACCGCTTGTAACGATACAGGCCAAATGGAGTGGAGAAAGTGGTAATATCCCTTGATTCTTTCTCCAATTCTACCTGATTAAATCCCTGATTCATATCTAAGCGAGAGAAAACCTTCCCTCCCTCTAAATTAGCAAGCATTTCCTTGATTGTGGGAATGGGGTGGCGTTCACGAGTAATTGCCTTATTTGCCCTTCGCATGTCAACCGTTACCCTAATGTCACCATTGTCTTTAGGTACACACACCAGGGGACTGCTCCACCGGGACGGGACACCCACAACCTGCTCTATGACATCCTCACCCACCATAGCATCTAATTTCCTACGTAACCCCTCCCTGACTCCAAAAGGAGTTCTCCTAAGAGGTTGAGCTACTGGCTCTACTGTAGGGTCTATGTGGAATTTGACCTGATATCCTACCAGCTTACCCAAACCTTGGAAAACTGTCGGAAAACTTTTAATTATGTCATCAGAATTGCCAGGCAAAATGTTACACAAAACATTATCACTATATGACACTAAAGACAGACTAACAGCTGTTTCATGTGATAACAAGCATTTAGCCACACCATTGTAAACATAGAAAATAGCACGTGCCGTTTTATGACCACATTGAACAATAGCACTGAATGACCCACACAAATCTAATTTTCTCTTGCTGCCATAGCCAAAAAGATTGTCATCATCATTGACAGCTTGCAGTGAGATGCTATGCTTGGACTTCAGCTTATTATAAGTGTCAACACCAATAATATTGCTGCAGGCTCCAGTATCAAGAATGAATGGAATTCTCTCACCCATAATGTTGATGTAGCATCTAGGCATCTTACTTCTAATGTGCTGAATGGCATACATATCGCTATCGCTTGACTCGGGGTTGTTTACTGCGGACACGGTAGTAGACCTTTTGGGTTTTCCATTACAGAATTTAGATCCCGCAAAGTGTCCTTTTTTGTGGCATGTGTTACAGTTACGGTGCAGGGCTGGACAATCTGTACTGCTGCTAAGATGTTTCTCGCTCATACACCGGAAACATGCTTTCTTCTTAACAGTAGAACTAGGAGTAGACGATTTCTTACCATGCCTCCTTTGCTTCCTTACAGCTGAGACATCGACTGCAGGTAGGGTGGTGACACTCATCGAGTCTAATTTCTCCTCAATCTCCACTTGTCGAGCTATGGCTACCACTTCGGAAAGGTCTGCTTGTCTGTCAGCTGGCATTGCTGAAATCCTGTCCCGAATTGTCTTACTATTGACACCTATCCGGAATTGTTCTAGCAGATTTTCTTCCAAATTAGCCTGAAACTCACACGTTCGAGCTTGAGATCGTAGTTTCAGCACAAACTCTGAAACTGACTCTGATGGACTTCTTTTCACCTCTCTGAATTTCGCCCGCTCCATCATCTTGTTCGTTGTTGCTCCATAATGCCTTTGCAGCAGCTCAATTAAATCCTCTGCATCCACTTCTTTTGGCTTCCTTGGTGCAGTTAGGCAGGCCAGCGTTTCATATTGCTCTTCTGACAGTCCCATGATGAGCACATGTTTTTTCTTTTCCGGTTTGGTTCCGTGAAACGCATAATAACTGTCCAATTTTTCCAAATACGTCTCAACCTTCCCGCCAAACACCGGAACCGCTGACGCTGTGGTTGCACCTGTTGCTGCCATTTTTTTACCAGTCTATCGTAGAAACTTTTTCCTTCGTCGCCAATTTAATGTATTCATTTATACGTTAATTATCATTAGAAGTGCACAGGGAGCTTCTTGACTGTTTGCTGTGCTAGACTAGACTAATTTATTTCACTGAAAGATTTTGTCACAAACAAGTCAGCAATGAATCAGACGACACACAATAAGATAAACAATATTATAGATTGCCACACTGAAAGCATAACAAGGAAACATTTCTGCACTAGCTTGTAAAAACTGTTGATTCACATAATGTGTTGCATCAGCTGACATACAGGTGTGATGATCATGAATAATCAGAGAATACAAACATTGGTACATTACACTGAAGACACACTTTTTGACATTTAGAAAAAAGTCATGACATTTTATAGCTTGCATGAGTTATTTCAGTTACAACATTGTACTACGTTGTTTAGAGAGAATGCATGAATTTTGAAATCATTTTGTCTCCTTTCTGTTCCATGGTTGACTGGAAACATACGATTGCTTGGGATTGCTTCACAATGATATTTTTTTTGACACTAGCTGGATACCCAGCGTTGCGCATGTAATACAAAAGTTTTTGTACAGGAAATTTACTTTTAATCAAGTTCAAAATCAACATTTACCATTCTAACTTTTAAATGATGCTGTTTGTTTATTTCTTGTGTACCATGCTATTTCTGTTTACTTCTGTTTACTGTGTTAATTTCTGTGTAATTCATACTGTACCGGTTGTAGTGCCTATTAGGCCCTACATATCTATAATGATTGCAATAGTCATGTTGGTTATATGAGTTTACGCATTTTTCTTCACCTATGTCCATTCATTTTTCTTCTGGTGTGGCGTCAGGGATTTTTTTATAGTATGGGTTTACGCATAACGCTAGCCGCAGTGTTTAACGTGAAGCCATGAAAGCCTATTCCAAGCATTGCTCAAATTTGTTCCATGGTATAGCCAGTTGGACAGTGCAGTGTATTGGGTAATGGATGTCCGCAGAACTGGAGGTTGTGAGTTCAAATCCAGTTCGCAGCGGATTTTTCGTTCTAAAACTTTATCACCATAGCTGGACAGATGGAAGTACAGACAGATGGATGGACAAACATTGAGATTTATATAGATAGAATGTAGGCCTACCGCTATTTTGAAACTTGGCTATTCACACTTGGCTACTATTTGTTGTTCTAATCGCTATGAGAACTAATCGTCTAGACTGTCAGGCCCCTCCACCTCATGCCATTTCCTACCGACACAGTTCCAGTAGCGCTGAAATCCTCTCACATTAGAGTAATAAAACACTCATAACCCGCCATTGAGATTAGGTCCCTTTAGACCAAGCCAGCTACATAAAAGAAATAATATTTATTACAGCTTTGTTCCCTGAGGAGTTAGCAGATGTCCCGCAGTTGTACTGAAATAAATGTTTGTCAGGCTTCTTTCATGTGCTGTTTTCTTATACTAATAAGGAAGGCATCTGAACTAGTTACCCAGAGGTACTCCTAAATCCTGAATACAAGCAGTAGTTTGAATAAATAAATGATTCTGACAGAGTCATGAATCAATTCTTTTGAGGCAATATTACTTGTTTATGTTTGACTAGGTAAATTTGTTTAAATTTATCATTACAGTTAACTCTCGTCATACGACATTAATTCATTCCAGTGTTAGTATCGTAAGGCGGAAATTTCAAATAGAGGGGTGTCGAAACCCATAGTAATAATCTAATGCAAACATCCCTGTAAAATTCAAAAGATTTTATATACGTACTGTACATATTAAAACATTGTAACAAAATAGTATGTTAACCTTGGCAACCATAGCTACTTACGGTAACTTTGGTGTATTTGCTGGTTATGATCCGCAATAAAATGTATTATTAAAATGTACTACGTATGGTACGTATCTTAGAGAGTTCATTCCTTCGAGACAGATGTATAACATAAACATTGTATTTAACTCAAATGAGTTTAGCTGGCTAAACACATTTGAGTTAAATACGTAAAGCTAAGTTTTAGTATGTATTTTACTAAACTGTAAATTTGTCATCGTCTTAAATTATATCTATTTCCGGTTTTGTTTTAATTATAATTTGCAACGAATAATGCTGAACAGAGATATAGATTGAGCAACGTATCTCTTTCAGGCATTGTGGGAGGGATTTCCGCGAATAGCGTATTAGCATCTTCGTTATTCTGATGTATTCATCACACCGACTGCCAAATTTAAATGTCGAGAGAAATTTCGGTCGATGTATGGCAAAAAATGTCGAATGACGGAGACAAAAAACATAGTGTTTCACATCATAAGGCGAAGAAAACCATATAACAGGGTAATCGTAACCTGGGGTGCATTATATTATGATAACGAGTTCGAATTCCATGCGGGGCAATATCTTTTCCCAACTTCTAACCGCAGCTTCGGACAAACACGGCTCTTATTATAGTAAAGATTGTAATAAACACTGTCAGCATAATATTACGTTTTATTTATTTTGATATTAGTTATTATTATTTCATGTTAAATTTGCTTGGATTAAAATGAATCATCTAAACAGCTAACTTTAAAACGTTTAGGATCACAGGCTAGTTTCTTTACTATCATCTTCAGTTATTCCGTCAGGCTAGATTATCTCTGGTGTTTTCCTTTTACGCAAGCACCCTTTGTCCCTTATTATCTCTGGCCATTGTTTGTCATCACTGGACTATACAGATGACTAGAGGCCTACTGCTGGATGAACAATGGTTGTTGTTCACCATAGTGTCATTTGCAGTTGTAGGCGATGGCTGAGCAAGATAGAAAGCCCGTGTTATCTGATGGGGATAAAAAACCTATCACAGTATTTCATGACCAACTCGGAGCCAACACTACCAGTATGGCCCAGCTTGTTAGCACCCTGCAAGACTATGATCCCATAGTAAGTAATGTTCATGAGTAGATGTGGAACGGGACAGGTTTTTTAAGTTCAAGATTAGACTCGAGACACTGTCTTGTGAAAATTCGAGACACGAGACAGTAAAATAATGAGCATTTGGTGATGATTTCACTACACAAGTACTAGCCCACTTGGTATATGAAATTGATAAGCCTCTTTTTAAATTGAATTTTCACCTGGTGTAAACGATTTAAATACAACATTTTAATAGTGATATGCATGTATTTTTTGTAAACAAAAGTGACACAAACTGCTTTAAAATAGCGAAGTTATATATTTTTAAGGATTCTGAGTTTGATTAATAATAATTATTATAAACACCTTTAGTTTTTATTCGTGTAGTTGAACTCCTTAAAATGTGAAATAAGTATGTACATGTATGTACATTACACTATTTTATATTTTGATTAATACCTTTTTTCTCTGGTAAATTGATCTCTGGATGATTTCTTTTGGGATGTTTATGAAGTCCTGATGTGTTTGAATCTTTATAGGATACATATTTTCCACGTTTTTGCAGATAAGCTTGCTAAATTCCCCATCTTCTGTTTTAAAGGCAAAATAAGACCATACCACACTTTTAGACTCTTTGGCTGGTGGTGGAACCAAAATCGGCAAAACTTCTTCTGCCGCCATGTTTTAACAGCCGTGCGCAGGCGCTTTAGTTCTATTCCCTGTCTCGAGTTTGGCAATAGTTAGGTCGAGACGAGAACCATCCGGGACGAGACAGGTCGATACTCGAGATGTCTTGTGTCTCATTCCACTTCTATTCATGAGCTGCATGCCTCTCCAACTTGTCTAGTTCATTAGGCCACATGTTATGTATATTTTATACAGTTTAGACAGACGTCTCATTTGACCTGTGGTACTAGTGGAAGCGTGGAATGGCTTATTAGGTAAAATGAAAAGTTGTGTTTTTTGTGCTAAATTGGCAGAACTTTCTGCCTTGTATTTGCTGAAACTTTAGTAAATGCTTTAGTCTTGCTATGAGTTGTAAAACACATCTGAGGTGTCAAATATGAGAGTTATCTTTGGTCTCAAAGTTTCTAAAAATCGATTTTTATTTTGATCCTGGTAATATAAATTGTATGATTTTTTAATATTTGTTTTTAGTACTTTTGTTTCTGAAATATTTTTTATAGTCTTTGAGCGACTACACTTTTATTGTAAGTCAAATAGTTTTTCCAGATTGTGCCATAAACAAATTCGTTTACAACCAGAAACTAAACAGAGAAAAGCAAATATCAAGCATTTCAAATATGCAATATGTTTACATTGTGAGGATTTGGGAATGTGAGCTTGTTGAGCTACTGTGTTTCATTGGACAGTTGCATATTGCGGATTAACGTGGGTGCTTTGTTAAAAAAGGTAACAAATCATACGCCAGAGTCAGAGTGGCGCACTTCTGTCTCGCATTTTCATGTGCATCACCTGCAAGGGCCGTTTCCATCTTTCATTATCCTGAAACACTTATTTAAAAATTTGCGCGTAACTTTACTTGCGGGTTTGATGTTTCCATCTTGTAGATCACACAGACTTGCGGATTAGTCGTGTCATGGAAACAGTGGTTAAAACATGATTGGGCGAAATCTCATAGACCAACGGACAAATATAACATAGATTATGAGCAAGTCTGATCTTTCAAGTCTAGTTTTGGTCCAGGACAGTGGCTAGTGAAAGGCCAACTTGACAACTTTTTTCTGCTCAAGATATTTCTAATGAAGTCTTGTTTTTAACCAAACACTTTAATCCTCGCAGTATCGCCTCCGTGTTGTCAATAATAACCCTATATGGTTAGTTCTTTAATTCCTAAGAGCCAAGTGGCGTGGGGGAGACAACTGGCTTTGGTCTAGAATCAAACTTTAATCTGTCGAATGACTAAATGGTGTGAAACGGAGTAAATTTTGACATAACAACTTAATTTAGGACCCAATATAAACTGTTGGGGCGTTTGCTAAACATTCGGTAAAAAAAGACCTAGGCTATCTATGAAATAATTTTACCGATTAACTTTTCAAATCAGCAATCTTTGAAACTCTCCTAACACTAAATCATTGAGTTTCTGTTAGTTGGAATGTGTCCATCTATATAAATACAGCAAGAATTTGGGCAGGAGAATATGTAGGTGGGTTTACCAGATGCCTTATGCAGTTTTTCATTTCCATGACCCTGCTTCCTGTTGCGGTAGTAACTTGTTATTCAACCGACTCACAACCCACCAATGCACTAGCAAATAATGCATCGCCAAGATGAGTCACTGCTCACTTACTGTGGGTTTTATTTTCAGGCATTTGTGGGAATATTTCCATAACCAACTGTGGTAAATAGTGATTGTAACTACGAGTTGGTCTCTCTTCCAGAGCTGTGCAGCTGATCGGTGATGCGTTAAGGCATGTCATTATCCCATTAAATTAGCAGAACAGAATGCATTACGAATTATATGCTTGACTGAACTTTCGAGTTGCCATCGGCTCTGCGAACCTTTTAAAGATAAAGTTCTACAAAATTTTAGTGGGTTATCTCTATTTTCGAATATTTGCGATTGTTTTGGATGTTTCAGGTGATCTGACTGCCAGGATGTTTCAAGATTGAGATCGACAAAATTTGATCACGGTTAAAACGCTCCGAAGAAAATACGTGCGAAATGACATCACTAGTTGCATGGCTGCCTATTTCTCTCGTTATTGATATCAGCTATTGCGTTCAGGTTGCAGCGTTGCGTGCCTCTATTCTGTCAGCCTCTGTGCCGAAGTGCAACTATAGACGTCATAGTAGCACTAATGCTGCAATCTGGGCATTTTAACCGGATCATGTTTTGTCGATTTGAATCTTGTAACATACTCGCAGTCAGATCACCTCAAACATCAAAAACAATCGCAAGTGATAGAAAAACACTGATACTTTCTGATAGAATCTACTAAAAGTTTGTGGTGGCTCATCTTAGAGGCCAACGAGTCTGGTTACCAAAGAATTCATTTTGTTAGAATTGTTAGTTATCTTCAGTCTCTGCGAATAATCAGCTATGAAACCTGATTGTACAAACAGTACTAAAGAAGAAAAATTGTGTATTTTGCAATACTGTGTTCAGTTATTTCCGGTTGGCACTGGTTGTACCAGTAAAGCAATTTAGTTGGTTAGGAGTTGAAACCATATTTTCTCAATCACCAACTGACTTCGACAATCACCACTGTTGACAAGTACCACTCAGAGGTGCCTCAAACGCCAAATCTCTGGCGATCCACAAAATTTGTAAAATCTTACATGATTCAAGCTGTATAAAGCCTGGTTTCCATATGACAGCGCAAGGCGCGCAACAAGGCGCACGACGTCGTGCGTAGGCCAGTTGTGATATGGAAACGTCAACGTACGACGGTCGCGCGACGTGCGTACGCTGATCGCAAGTATCCAACAGAATGGATCCTTGCGATGGGTGCGTGCGATTATGTATCCCACAATACACCGCTAGACCTTTTCAACCTATCCCACAATTCCAGCGAAAGGCTTTGTTCCGAAGAAATCGGTCTCCCGTACGAAAGAGTAAGCCCGATTTTTATATGACAGCGTAATTTCGCAACGGAGGTCAGTTTTTCCGAAGAAATATGTCTCTCCTACGAAAAAGTAAGGAAAATATCCACCCTGTCCAATGCAAGCATGGAGCTTACGCGCGATATGGAAACACTGCCTCGCGGCCCAAGAAATGCATTGCGCACGATCACTGGGCCGCGCGCGATCATTGCGTTGTCATATGGAAACCAGGCTTTAATGCCAGTTGTTCACACAGTTGATAATAACATGATTCGCAATGGCCTTTGCAATTGTGCAAATTGAAGAGACAGCATTGCTGTTATTTCTACCGTCTCTTACACACTGCACTCCCATTGAATTAATTAATGCTGTCAACATTCTCGTACTTTCTGACAGTGAAATTCATGGTCCAATGTTCTTCTTGTATTCTAAAAGCGAAATATAATTTTATTCAGTGATATGAACAGGTTTGTGTTATTCAACTTTTAGCTCCAACTTTTAGTAGTCATCCGCGCTACAAATAGATCTGAATCTCAAATGCATCATAAGTTCTTCCTCTTCGTGCCGTGCTAGATAGCAAAAATTGCGTCAAGTTGATTAGGTATTCTAAACAGAAAATGTTAAATTCATGGGGAAATGGGGAAAACTATGGGGAAATATTTCTCAAGCCATTTCTTTTCTTTTAGTGAATGTTTTCACTCTAGCTTCCAAAAACTAATTTTGGTTTGAGTTATGGTGTAAATTTTATGAGGAATGCTTCCTGGCAATAATCTTTGTCAGGCAGCATTTATGCCAGGCAGCAGGTTTGTCAGGCACAAACCTACTGATAAGTTTTATTAGTAGGTTTGCGCTGGGCTATTTAATATTTTCATGAAAACGTTATTTCTGTAAAAATATGGTATCTTTTACCATATTTTACCCTCTATATGGTATCTTATACCATCTCTACATCACCATGTAGAGATGATTTCATGGCAGTACATGGAAGTTTGGTAAATGAGCAGTTTTATAGAGAACATCTGCTCACCTTTTTGGTGATGATGGTCTTCATGTATTGTTAGTTGAATTGTGGTAGTCACTAGGAGCAAGCCTCACGTTGGCCAGTATTTCCGCACCGCTTTCACGAAACTAATCGAGTTGTCCTTAAGGCATTCCAATGCACATTCTTGAGTTCTAATCAGATAAATTGTGGTGCACTTACAGGGACAATACAAGTTCTAGGATTACCAATTGAGCCCTGCATTGCTTGAAGTGAGTCTGATTTTCATATCAAATGAACCGTATGTAACGCAAGGAGCTCTGGTAACTGTTCCCTCATTTGAAAGTTCTTTAATATAACCGAATACCATTCTTGTTACACAATTTTTACAAGTTTGGAAGGCGGTTGGGTTGATTGGTGCTAGGGTTAGAGTGTTGGTCTACCAAGCTGAATGTCATGAGATGAAGTCCTATTCAAAGCAACCTTTTATGAAGTCTGTATTATTTTGTCAGTTCGCCGAATTCAAGCAAGGATACAAGATTATAGTTGTATAAATGGCTAGCGGCTAGAATTTCCACGGAATGTTTAAGCTGTAATGGGATGGTATGAATGCTGTTTTTGTTATTTTAGCACCATAGAAACCATGTGAAGAACCACTAACGTACAGATTCACTGCTACGATAAAGAAAATAATTGTTATTTGTTAGAAATTAGCTGAAGTGTTCAGTCTATGACTTGTTCATATTTGGCGATTACAGTGCACCCCTGGATTGGGATGTCCCTGTTTTATGGTTTTTGCCTCATGATGTGGAACACAATCCGTTTCCGTTCCCTCATTACAGCATTTATTTTGCCATACCGACATCAACAAAAATGTCTCTCAAAAGTCAAATTTTGTGGGCGGTGGGCTGAATACGTTGGAATAACGAGGATGCTAATATGCTATTTGCCAAAATCCCTCTCACAACGCCTGAAATAGATATGATGCTCGCTTATTTCATATATGCTTGATACTGCGTGAGCGAAACGAAGGTCAGTGAAAAGTACGCAAAAGTGAAAATTTATTGTGCATTTTGGTGTTTAATATAATATTTACTATAAACTACAATTTATTATACGTATATAACTGCATATATGTATAGCTTCAATTTGTTAGCCATGGATTCTAAGATTGATTATGACATTAAAGTAAGAATTGTAACCAAAATCATAAGCAGATCATAACCCCTAAATACATTAAAGTTACTGCAGGTATACTGATTTTGGCGACCGTGAAGTACCATCGCCAAAATGGTTCACACTTGAAAGGAGGTCGTCGATGCTTGGCGAAATATTGAGAAAGTTTGACAGCTGCAAACTTTCCCAACATGTCTGCGATGCTTCGTCGATGTCATCGGTTCACAGTTCACATAATGGACGATGAACGCCGAAAGGAAAACGCTGACTAACGGCGATATGGTGTAAATCGGCCTTTAATGGCAAGCAGGGGTGATGCTGATCTATGGCTATATGTTCACCAGGCTTTTATTGCATCCACTTTGTGTCATAGGTGGGACTCGTAAGTGCTTAGTATAGCCTGCACTTATCCACTGCCTCCAAAGTACCCTAGTGTAACCCAATCCAGATGAAAACAACCCATTTCTACTTCAATTACCCTGCAATTATAATCCGAATGGCATATGCGTTCCCATACATATACCCTGTGTGGTGAGTCCCCAAGGGGGTCTTGAACTTCTACTAATCAGAGAAACTGTTAGCCATCAGCTGTAGTACCTCTCTCTGTATCCTGTTCTACTTCAGCTGCTACCGTATACTGCTACATATATAGTACTACTACTGTGTAATTAAGCCACCCAGCTATAGCGTGTTAGTCATTTGTGTTATCACAGTTATCAAGAGAACCGGCTTCCTTAAGAAATAATATATGTGCAGCACTGAGTTTCACCTCAGGTTAGTTTATCACTAGTTGTTACTAATTGTAGATTCCAGACGTAGTTACGGCTCACTATCTCAACAAGTCAGGGTTTGAAGCTGTGGATCCAAGGCTGTATGTATCTCACCTATTATAGCCACGCAAAGGCTTGGTTTTGTCTCTTTATCTTATCTGCATGGTGAAATGTGCTATCTCTTGATGCATTCTACTCGGGCCTAATTTCTGATATGATACTGAGTGAATTCTCACTTACGATTAGGAACTCCCTTATTTGGTGAACCTAACTACACACCTAACTGCTATCTAGCAGACGCATGGCTTTAGCTGAAATCTAGCTGGTGAAATTGTTGCGCCAATTATTGGGTTCATTAGCCATGGATCCTAAAATCGATAACTACGTTAAAGGAAGAAGTAAAAATCATAGCTGTAATTATAAGCAGATCATAACCACTAAATACAATAAAGTTACTGTAGGTAACTATAGTTACTAAGGTTAATATACTGTTTTGTTACTAATTTTTAATATATTACAGTACGTATATAAAGTTTTGATGTTTTTTTTTACCAGAAGTGTTTGCATTAGAGAATTACTATGGGTTTATATACCTTTCTGTATGACATTTTCGCCTTACGATGCCAACACCGGAACAAATTAATGTCATATGGCGGGGGTCTAATGCACGCTGAAAAGTTTGTTTGTAGCGATGATTGTAAGTCGAAGCTTGGCTACTTGTAATCCGCTTATTGGTGCTACTATAGCTTGCTGTCTACTACCATATGTGAGTAAAATAGCGACTTTTACCACATGATGAACATCACTTCGATTATTAAGTTCGATGTATCAATGGCTCATCATTTTTGTCTGATTGTTACATTCAGCATGTTTAAAAAATCTGGTACCGGTAATTGATTTTTTGAGGTTGAGGTTTATTTTTATACAAAAACGTAAATGTTGCTTCTAGCATTAAGTAATTGGTAAAGAAATGATTCTTTTAATTAGATGGTGACTTTTGGGAACTTTACTAACAACGTTTTTGTACTCGTCGCTTTTTAAAACACTTGCTATAAATAAGACAAAATTTGTCATGGTCTATATCGATTAAACGCTGATGAAAAGTTTGTACTATGTTCTGTTAATGCGTGTTAAGTTGAGATTCTACCAAGACGATTTGTTGGAGTTGTGTTTCCGCTGAGAGAGGTGAAAGGGCCTCTAGTCTGCTTTGATTTGTTTTTACAAAGACTTTACATCACTCCGTCTATAAAAAAGGCTCAGTTTTTAGTTAATAAAATACAGTATCAATATCCATTTTATTTTGACCACTTATCTCTACAAGCACAAAAGAGTCATGTTTGTAATTTTGGCTTGGTTGCAAAATATGATTGGTCAATTCCATGTTTTACTGCATTGAAATCGGACTAACATAATATGCAGCACTTCACTGATCATGTGTGGGCGACAGGGACAAAGCTATTTTTACAATCTTTTTGTTATATATCTAACAGACTTTGTTAGAGTGGAAGCAACTCCCATAAAGTATCCTGGTGTAAATGCACCTTTAGGGACATAGATTCCTGCTGGCAATAAGTTATCTAATACTAGGAGCTTTCAGATTACTTATAGAGGGTTTACGTATTATAAAATATTGTGGTAATATTAATAATGGGATGGGTACTTGATGAGCTTTTGTTTACTTCTTGTTGTATTCATAGACTTCATTACTAGAGTGTTGATGGTATATTTCTATCCGTTAATGCAAAGAATTATCTTCCCATGTGCAGCTTAGGCTATAAATGATCAGCTGCCCTGCAGTAACATGATACTACATTACTGTACACAATGACTATTATCGATAATACAAGGGACATGTGCGAAATGTTAACCTTTACACGCCGATTTCATCCGTATGTGACTCGATTCGACTCGATGATTACTCTCGAAATGAGTCCACTAAACCATTTTAGTATATACCGAATGATTTTAGTATGAGACTAGCGTTATGTTATCATAGCTTAAAATCATTAGCATATTTATCAAGATCTTGGGCTACAGCTTTGCATACTGCATCACCACGCTTGCATTTGTCGACTGTCATTACCCGACTCAGTTATCATCCGCCATTAATATACAGCAAGTTGTCGACTTATGGTCTACGCGACATGCGTCTACCCGACTTTATGACTACATCCGTGGGAAGGTCAGGCAGCTTGGTGCAAGGCATATCAAAAGCCGTTCTTCGTTATTTTCGTGAGGCTTTTTCGTTAATTTTTCATTAGGGTGAATTTTTTCTGTGCGACAGATATCAGCAATAATTTCTCTCGAAATTAAAATTCGCCGATTTGAGTACTGATTATATATGTTATTAAACGATATGCGTTGCTCGCCATGGCGAGTTCAGCATTATCTGTTATGGTAAAAATAGATTCGCAAACAGATGAATGATTAAATCTTAGTCGAAAGTTTTAAGTTGACTCAAATACATACTGAAACTTGCTTCAAGTATGTGTTTAGTAAGCTAAATTCATTTCAGTTAGATCAGAACATACAGAATCGACTTATGTCCAAATCGTCATACGGCCTGACGGCTGTAACCAAACCCGGTTGTAAGTCAACGACCTACTGTACGCGCGCAGTACAGTAGGTACTGCACTGTGATTGTCTTAAAATTTTGAAAGTATGCTATCAAATTGAAATGTAGAATGACCATATGCGTACACCTCAAAAGCGTATACATGGTATACATATAATTCACATGGATGATCTAAAAGCACCCTAAAATGAACATATCTAGACCTAGATATGTACTATCTTTATCTCTTATCTACAGCGTTAAGGTGTTCGCTGTAGCTAGCTAGTTTGCAGCAGGCGTGTATTAGCTTCCCGCGGTTGCTGACATTGCAGTCCAGCTATTTCAAGCCTTTGTGTGGTTACATAAATTTTGGCAGGTAATTTTTAGAATTGGCTTGTTGATTCAGTAAACACACCATTTACATAATGTTTACTTCTGGTGTGGCAATCTAGTAGTCATAATTTTTTGTTCAGTGTTTTTCTGCTATCACAGGAAGTGAATGTTTGTGAGATTTATCGCTCTTAGCATGGAGGCATAAATAAAGTCCCACAAGCTATGGACATGATCAGCTTATGTTAGTCATACACTATGTTTCCATGATGCGCATTTGGAGTTGTGCACACTTTGAGTTACCACGTGATAATTGATTCAATGGACATTCTCATGATGCGTATTAACATATGCGCTTTATTAAAGAAATAAGGATTTCTATGCAGAAGTAATACCGGCGCATGCGAAAATACTCAAATTGACATAATAGTTACTGAAATGTAGAAAATTAAAAAGAACGAATGGCTTGTGGGGCATTTTTTGGGCATAATTCACAAGTGATGATGCACAAAAAAATCCATCTTTCGCAGGCATGAAACATTTTATAAAAATTTGCGAGTAACAGAACTCGCTTGACTAGCGGATTTTGGCTGCTTCCATCTTGTGGATGATGACAAACTTGTGCATAACCGCATCATAGAAACAGTGATGATAGCGGCTAGTAAATCCCTTGTTTTACAGGCTCTCTGATTAGCGTGGTTAGAAAAGACCGTTACAATACATTTGACGGGATAGTAAAGGAGCAATAGCGGATAGCCTAATTGCCCTGGATTAATCATTGCAGGGTGAGGCTCGTCTCTTTATCCACCCACAAGTTTATATCAGACATAGTTAATGACTCCTTACAGCAGTTCAAAATGAGGCAGTCAGCAGTGAACAAAAAGCAGCGCCAGGTGAGATAACTCCAATATTGTGAACTGTTAGCCAGAGATCATTGTTTTGCATTTCCTTGCATGTATATTTACAGAAGTTGCCAGTGCATATGAAGCCATGGTTTCTCTGTTGTGAAAATTAATCACTCGTGTACCAAAAAATAGTTGTAATTAAAATCACAGGGTGTTATTGTTTGTTAAAGTGTTTTGTTGTAGAAAATAAACATGGCCAAATTTTTCATAAACTTGTTGAGTATCGATAAACCTTCATACCGATATAAAAACGAAAAAAAATTTGGCCATGAACTTCCGTGTTACGTAAATGCAGAGTTTTCTTATGTTTGGGTTATATATATAATATATTACTATATAAATTTATTACATATGAATGCTAACTCAACACATTCTTTCTATTTGGGTTGTGAAACATATATGTATTTCCATCACATAAATTGCGTATATTTTATATTACGTCCACCAATCGTCTGTAGGGAAACTTTAAATTATTGCTTCAGAGACTAAGTTGATCTTTTTAGACGGACAACACCCTGTTGGCCAGATCAGAATGAAAAAACTCCGATTCTTTAGTTTCATCATCATAGGATCACAATTTCTGGCCACACGAAATATTGCCATCATGAATTTCACACAGATGTCTGAGGCTATTCAAAACATTCTTTAGGTTTTTGAACTTTTTTTTACAAAGCGGTAGTTTATTCAATCCAGAGCCAACATAAATGTGATTATTTTAGATTTAAATTTAGCTTTTGCTTATAGAAAAGTCTAGAACACGAAATCTGTAGAAATGAATGCACGAATTTACATTCTAAGATGACGCAAATACCTTACAGTGTGCAGGCCAATTTTAAAGTGGTTACATCATGCTGTGACAAATGTTTGTTTCACATAATATATTATCGTTATTGTTTTCACAATAAAATTGTCAAATATTCTTTTCTCAGAATCCTAATTTCTTTAGTTTTTCTTGTAATGAAGCAGTTACTGTCTCAACACACAAGATTTGGCTTTTGCTAGTCAAGGCTGTTACAAGTAGCATGCACAGTATGGTATTGCTTACAGAGCTCCTGCTATCGCTAGGATGCAAAATTTGGTGTAGGGCAACTCCTAGAGATCAATGTTGTGTTCTTTCATTTGTGCGCGAGTACAAATAGTCCGAGAAAATATTACCAAAGTATCTGCAACAAATACTTGTCAAATTTGGACTGTACAGGCATACTCGACATACGAGTATACCAATATGCCAGAAATGTAAAATATGAAGAAAGTACCAAGCAAGTTTTTGCCTTGAGATATGAGCAGACGAGATGGTTATTGATGTGGTCACTAAGTGGCTGAGTATGTGAGAGGCCGACATCCAGAAAAGCATCGTTCGGTTTTTCTCATCCGATTTGTTAAAGATGCATTGAAAAGGCTGGCTAAAAGTTTGTATAATGTGCACCATTTCGACAATAGTAATTTGTGATTGTGGATAGCATGATTTAATTCCGTTTATGACAATTGCTGCGGAACTACAATTTGACTCGAGCCGGCGATAACAAACAGGGCTGTTCGCAAAAATTAAAAAAAGGATTACTTTCTACTACATTACGGAGTATTCGCTGATGCAAAAGTCAATGGGTTTGTGTCAGTGTGAACTTTGTTATCATCGTCGATCACCCAAGTATTGTAGCATCAATGCAGAGGTAGTGTGAACTAGCCTTTAGCCGATACCGTCTTTCTCGAATGTAAGAACTCCATACAGTACATAATAATGTTACATGTTATTGGAGATCATAACCACTAGATGGGTATTTGTTACTTTATGAATGTAGGTGGTGAATTAAAACAATTAAAAACATGTTTTTTGCATTGTAATATCCTGTTTTAAATGCTTTATTCAAAGGGTATGAACGGATTCATTTGTATTTAGGGATTTTAGATAGCAAGAATCGATTTGACATACGAGCTCGGTCGTGGAATGCATTAAGCTCATATGTCGAAGTATGATTTCCTTCTGCAATCACTGCAACCGGTATGAAAAATTGGAACATGATCAACACTCTTGCTGTTTAATCAGCTCTACCCATGATATTTATTCATTTTCATCTTTGTTTTCAATAAGTCTTAGACAGTCGAACCTTATCGGAGATACATTTTTCAATCATATCTGTATTTCAATCATAAGACAGATTTAATGTTTGCAGGATAAGAAAACAACCTTGACAGTCGAGGACCTGACACCAGCCCTCGCTGAATATGGAATAACTTTGAGAAAACCCCCGTACTTCACTTGAATCTCTGTCTATGATTTCACCCATCTATTCATCAGTGTTGAGAGCGGCGGATCTTTGCACACACATTAAAGGATTGAGGGAGCAAGACTGGCTCTTTCAGCATTAAGATTATAAGCATATATGCAGTTACAAAGAGCTACTTGTTGTACACACCGGGTTATTGGCATATATACGGATGAGATTTATGTTGGTTTTTAATAAATACTTAAAATTACCTGCTTCTCTGTTGGGTTCATTTACTGCAAAATACAACAAGAGTTCACCATAAAATACATGTAAATAAATATGGATACAGCATTTATTGACATACTGTTGATATTGCAAATCAGGGTATTTAGATGATAACACAAAATGTGCTGAGCAGCATGTCTTCAGAGAAAACATTGCCATGACTTGATTAAGCGTAGATATCATTGAAGCCTAATATATAATGTGCATGATTAAAAGTGAACTGACCAAAATAATTTATCTACACGAAAACAATCTATTTAGTTATGTAATCCTCAGAGCCGTATAGTTTCACAGAGTCCCGCATCAAAAACCAGAAACAAAAACGCTTGTTTCCCGAACAACATACTGATCTCTAATGGAATATTCTTACCTCGCTCTCAACATCTCACTTTTTGCATTTACTTTTACCTTTTTACAACAACAAAATTTGTAGTTTCTTGCAGGGAATTTTGTCGTCTTTCAAATAGTGTATAATACAACAATTAATTTTAAAGCGACTGCCAATGGGAATAATTTTTGTTGGTTAACGATGCGGCTTTTCCATTAAAACTTACATGTATATAAAAATGGTAGGCGCGGCCTGTTTGTTTGGAAACGAGCGAGCTCCCATATCGGTCGCGACCGATATGGGAGCATGATGAGATCATGATGTTGGTCGCGAGACTCTGTGAAACTATATGGCTCTGGTAATCCTAACAGAGCAGTAGAGAACAACAAATGAAAGTTGTTAGCATAAAATTAGAGGCTTAAAAATGTTTTTTCTATGGATGTAGTAGCAAATATTCACACCAGGCATTAAGAATGGGAGACATGACTCTTGGGGCCGAGCAATTCAATCTCAGGCAATTAGCAAATAGATCTTAAGCAATTAGCAATTTTGCATTTAAAATTGTTATAGGTATCATTGGAATTGATTTTACTAATTTACTGATATAAAGACACAGAGTTTAAAGCCTAAACATGTTTCTTTCATGCATCTCATTAAGATGAGCCAGCATGTGGCTCTCTCAACTTCCATAAGGTGGCTGTGTTCACATCTTCATCCTTGTAAGTCACCTTTTGGTCATCGAGGAGCTTACGAAGGTGAAGAATCGTTATGTCAGCAGCATGGCCATGTACGGCTTCTGGGTAGTCTTTGTACAGCACCTGTTAGATACAGAAAAATGTTCTGAACATTATTGAAACCAAAAGCAAATCAATTGGGAAATTAGGATTTATATTCTCTTAGTTTTTACTCATTATATGAGATTAGATAACTCTGACATACATTATAGCAATTGCTTAATTTGTTTAACGCTTATGGCAAACTAATAATTACCTAGGTTTCACATTTTCGGTTCGTCACAGTTATTGTCACACAAGAGCATCCATTTATCTGAACTGCCTAAAATAGTTGATTTTCGAGCAATTGCTGCTCACAATAACTTTATGTGATGACGCAATGTTATTGCTGCTGCACATTTATAGTCAAACAACTTATGATCACCTCACCATATGAACTTTTCCACACTTGACTTTAAAGCTGCGCGAGGATTCGTCTCCACATATAAAGTAACAGCCAATATATGATGTCCAGAGTTTTTCAAAACATTAGTTATGTAAATCAGTTTTTCTTGACATAGTTTGGTTCTACTGTGCTTGAACAATAGGTATCAACTTTTAACATCTTGCATCCCAAGAAGACTAGTGTGAGTGGCAGAAATTGAAGAAAATGGGCACTTTCTTATATTATAATTAATACAAAGCAAGGAATTATCTTCCCATGTCTAGCTTTGACTATAAATGATCGGCTGCGCTGCAATAAAATGATACTGCATTACTGTACACAATGACTATTATAGAGGGACGTGGGGGATATGTGCACAGAACATTAATAATGTCTATCTAGCCCAGCGAATGTCAACCCTAAAGCCTGACCTCGTTAGTTTCCCTTTTATCAAAGATACACGTCACGAATATGATAAACAATTCTAGCTGCCATTTTAGATTCTAACTGCAGTGATTTTTAAATATCTTTAAAATAATAAGAGCCATATCCATTTGTTGCCACAGTTGGAGTTTGAGGAAAAAAGATTGCATCAGATAAGATTCAAACCTGTGGCCTTCAACATGGTAGCACAACTCTAACCGCTAACAACAGTCGCTTTAACCATGGCACCAATCCTCCTCCCTATGACATTGCAAAATAATTATACGCATAGTTATTACATCCGGTGATCTCCCACGGCATACTAGGCTGTCGTAGTGTCATATAAAAGACTTTCTGATCATAAAACGCAGTAGGCTAAATTATAAAATTAAATACGCATTATATATACATAAATTGAATATAAATTAAAAAATATAGTAAAATATTTATAATCAGAAAGCTTGCTAGTTGTTCAAGATGTCAGAATATGACAGGAATTTTAATACTCACAAGGATATGCATACTTGCGTAGTAGATGATATTATCAGCACATGCAGCAAACAAAACCATTTCAAGGTCAACTAAAAGTCAACCTTTTACAAACTGATCTCATTAAATCTTGATTATGATAAGAGCCCTATCTATCTGAAGCCAAGCTTGGAGTGCTAAAAAAAAGATGCTTCGCACTGAAATTGAACTCAGGTACCAAAGCTTTCAAGGCAAGTTCTTTACCAACTGCACCACTGGACCACCTTAATGCTTTAAGCAATAATTGTGCAGATAATGATACAAATGATGATAATCTCCCAATATGCACGGAACTGCCAACATACCCGTTACTATAAATGGCAGCACACTGGCAACTTGATGACTTGCCCAACAGTGAAGCGCTGGACTGAATTATATTAGTGTAGGTATGGAAACTTTCAACAGCACACAGAAGAGGTCATATACAGGGCATCATCTCCGAGTGGTTCTAAACCAGACTACAACAGCGATTTATACACAACCTCGGATCTTTAACACAAATTGGGTATGCATGTACCTTCACAATACTTTTAGCAGAACGTGGTGTTTCCTTAAGTAAAGCAACTATTTGATCTTCCCTCTCTTGCCTGTGACTGATATAATAGTCCACATGCTCTGCTGGATTCCTCACCACAGGACCTGGAAACACATTTATACACCTTGTGTTAAAGGTTTGTATTAAAAGTGAAAAATGTCATATCGATCAGAAATGACATCCTTAACAAAAAGATGTCTCTCCACTTCCTGCATAGCAAATAGTAAAAACATTAAACACTGAAGAATTTACGCCCAACAAGTTTGAGCATACTAATTGACAGTGCCGTAAAACCTCTATTTAAATGGCATAGGGTTGTATTTCTAAACCCTTCTCCTATAGTGGGGTTCTTTTAAAGATGGTGGTGTTTAGGTAGAGGTTTTGTACAGTATGTCTATTGCATATCTCTATGTAATAAATAAGTCCAAATAGGAATTATGACACTCAGGTCATGTTCAGATTCCATAAGCATACCACAACATAATATAAAAAGTCTCAAAGACATCGTTTGGATGCTGTTGCATTTGCAGAATTAAAATTTCATTTATTTGTTCACAAATATTTTAATAGCCTCGAAAAAAGTACATGAGCAACGTTCTTTGCTTGAATAATATCAGCCGATAGGAAATCCCAGCCTGACACGGATTTATTACTGCTGTCATAGCTACTGGCATGTCATTTGCAAACACAGCCAAAATGTAATCAGATTTTGTAATTGTATGTGTTTGTATCGATAATTTTATGTTAACAATTTCATCCTACAGTTTCAGTTTATCTGCAAACGCTCATTACTCCTGCCACACATTTCATTTTACTACAGTGAACTATTTCTTTAAAATATTAGATTTTTTGCAAGACAAAAAGACTTGTACAGCCACCAATTTTTATCGAATACTTTTGCTCTAATGATCAAAGATTTTAATCACTAATATCGTTATCATGTTGAGCTTGAAAAACACACTAGCTCCGAAATAATATCTAATAGACGAGTGTTCAGAAGGCGGGTGCATTTACGCGATGTCAACCTGTAGTAGGGGGTCAACAAATGTCCTTTGATGATGAGACCTGGGGAACGTGTAAGGAATGCAAAAGTGCCCCAAAAGCCATAGTTTCACCAAGCATATGGTGAAACTATATTTCACCATAAGCTATATATTGCACTATATATACATATATATATACTATATTTCACCATAAGCTATATATTGCACTATATATACATATATATACTATATTTCACCATAAGCTATATATTGCACTCTATATACATATATATACTATAATTCACCATAAGCTATATATTGCACTCTATATACATATATATACTATAATTCACCATAAGCTATATATTGCACTATATATACATATATATATATACTATATTTCACCATAAGCTATATATTGCACTATATATACATATATATACTATATTTCACCATAAGCTATATATTGCACTATATATACATATATATACTATATTTCACCATAAGCTATATATTGCACTATATATACATATACATACTATATTTCACCATATAAGATTTACGTAGCACGCTAAGATTTACTACGTTGAAGCATTGAATGAAGCATCTATTAGAAATGAATACCAACCATGACCAGGATAAATAACCTCAGGTTTCATATCCTTTATCTGCTGTAGAGACTTCATGTAATGTGACAGGTTGGTAAACATGGTGGTTCCTTCTCCTGCAACGCACCCATGTGGGCGGGAAAAAATAGAGTGAAGTTTTAACTGCTTAAAAAACCTGCTTTCAAGTCCCAGTCAGGGATAATTACAGCCAGTCAAGCGGCTAAAATGCCTGGCTGGAGCAGATCTCATATGTCTGATGTTTACAGCTGAATGTATACCAGGGAACAATCAAAAAGATTTAGCTAAATATGTCAGCCATGCACAATAATTTGTAATTATCGGCCAATCAGATTCTTTATAATCAACAAAACTTCAGTTCGCTCGTTTTTAATTTTCAGTAAACCACTCTTCTATGACAATCACTCTTCTATGACAGTCACTTTTCTATAGCCAAAAAAGACTAATTTGACACAGCGGCAATTTAACTTTAAAACTATCAAACAGAAAAAATTGTGGTCCTATTGCAACAGGAACAAGACAGCTGAGAAAAAACTTCAAACCAGTCCATTTTTGAGGTCTGAATTGCAAACTATTAAATACCGCTTTGAGCTGCGTTCCGGTGTAACGATGAAGGATGAAAGGAAAGATAGCGCATGTAATGCTGGTTATCATTGGTCATCACTTGAGATTGCTATAGAATTACAGAAGCAGAAACTTACATGTATATGAATACAAATAATTTTTGTATAATTTTTAACAAAAATTGTACTTTTTTTAAATTTTGCTAATTCAAATTTTAGTAAATAGCAATAAGAAAGTTTATTTTTAAAGCTTGCTCCAAACTGGCATCCATTCACGCATGAAACGTTTACGCCAGAAATGAAAATGTATGACCAAGTTAGTTACTCAAGCAGCTCATCCTAAACAAAATGATAGTGTTTATGTAATATGCATCTAGTTTGTAGAATTGTGCATGTAAACTGTAACTGTAGGCCTACTTCCAGTTTGTTTATTTTGAAATTGTCTACTCCTGACATGTTTTTTGTGTGCCCTGCTGTCTATGCGTGAAATAAACAACTTCATTTCCTGTTCCTGCATAAATCCGCTATTAAAGTTTATTTTATTTGTTTTTTTATTCTCTGCTAAACCAAAAAAATCCTAAAAATTATCCTCAGCAAATGCATTTTTCCTTCTGTAGTTATCTAGTGCTGGAAAATGGTAACCAATGTGAACATGTGAGTGGATACAGAACAGAATTCGGCTAAAAAGCAAGAAAGATTCTCAAACCATGTGCAGACAGCTTAAGAAAACCCTTTCTTACTTGACGCCTCTGAGCTCAAAAAAGTAATTTTTCTGACAAAAAAAGCTTTGTTGAAGTCATGCATTTGTTTACAATCTCTACAATTATCTTCACCATTTCCCACCACACCACAAAAACACAAAAAACCGATAATTGTTTTATATGTTTAAGTTTATAATGCATCACTGTGGCAACCAGCATACTAAAATTTTCTGAACTGCTCACACGCGAAACCATTATGGAATGATTGTCATACCAACATGTTTCACGCATCACAAATATGTCTAATAATTTGGACACGCAAAAAATATGTCTAGCTATGCTGAATGCATGGAGGCCTTATTGAAAACTGGTGCGCCTTTTGCGATTTGCCAGTGAAAAAGTTATATTTATTTTCCTTCTGAAGTGCCTATTCATTCATTTCTTTCTAATTCTTTTTTAGACATTCTCATCAATTTGAATCAACTTAAATTTCTATCATTCTCTTACACTCTATTACTCTGAAATATGCTTACATCTTTCCATAAACACAGGACATACACATGAGTTAACACGTAGATTATGATGATGAATGCGAGGGTGTTTATGGAAAGATGTAAGTATATTTCAGAGTAATAGAGTGTAAGAGAATGATAGAAATTTAAGTTGATTCAAATTGATGAGAATGTCTAAAAAAGAATTAGAAAGAAATGAATGAATAGGCACTTCGGAAGGAAAATAAAGAATATAACTTTTTTACTGGCAAATGGCGCGCGTGTCTTCGAAAGAGGCCTGTTATCTTACATAGTACCATCTATGCAATATTGCTAGAGTACCTAAAACAGAGTCAGCAGAGAAAAGAGCCTTCTCTTCCTCTAGCCAAAGAACCATGTGATCACTTGTGTGTCCAGGGTTGTGGCGTGCTTTCAGTGTTGCACCATTCACCTATCAAAGAGGTTATAAATTAATAAAGACCGATCAGCTTTCTATATTTCAGTATAGATAAATAATTGAACTGTATTGTTATATCTGCGTTACAAAAATACGTTAGAAATCAGCTTTAGAAGTTGTCTTCTCAATGTGAGAACATTCTACAATACATGGCTAGAGATTTGATCGTAATAAAAACAGTGTCCATCTGAGGTCATGGCTGAAGATTGCATTGTAAAAAGGATTGCATCATACAGGATTCGAACCTGTGAAACTCTGCTTGTCAGCCCGACACTGTTACATTTGGACAAATTGTCCACCTAACAACATATTAGAATAATTGTACACATTCTTACTCTCTTCGCTTTATTGGCACCCCTAATGATCTATAGAACGCCATGTAATAAATAATGTTATACAAAGATTACGGCAGAATGAGTAATCGGGGAACCAATTTAGGAAGTTCATTTTTAGGCGCAAGAATATTGCAAAATTGTGTTACTTTAATATTGTATCCCCAAAAACTAAATTAAAACAAAAGAGAAAAACTGTTAGCCACATGAGTAAAGTTTTAGCAGACAGTAAATGGCAGCATTAACTTTAATTTTAATTTGTAAACTGTTTTAGAAAACGTAAGGTTGGTGCTTCGAAACAAATTAATTGCAGCAAACAGCGGTTACAAATATATCTTAATGTGTTTCATCGACAAAACAGCGAGCAATGATTGACTGCGCTAGGAAAAGACAACTTCATAGTCTCCAAAGTATTGTGTTCAAAACTTAAGTTAATTTAATACACATAAAAATGGAAGCTACATAATGTATATGAGCTTATTTAAATCAAACTAAAAAAATTCAAAATAATTACCTTCATTTAAACACAAAAAATAAAGCCGACAACATTACTTTACCCAAAATCTATCAGACACATCAATATCCAAATACACAACCTTGTACTTGTTGTGTACGCAGACGTCTCTTGTGCGCCCGACTATTTTGTAGAAATTTGGGTCAAAGATACCACATTGGCTTTAATGGGCTACAACTCTAAAATGAAATTATTTGATGTCGTAAGCTTCTCGGCTTTGCAGTGAGTGTGTATATATAGAGGGCTTTTTTTAAACAAGGGATCAGGTTTCCTCTTCTATCTAGGGGAGACCATGGTGAGTGACAGTATAACAATATTAAAAACAAATAGCATTGTAACATAAACTAATTGCAGGATCTAAGGCTTAAGGGACGCCTACAGCACCAACCTCAAAAGTATGATTGTCCTCTATGAGTTCAACTTCACTTTGATACTCCCCCAGCTTAGAGCGCTCTGCTGCAGACATGAAGTCCATCTTATAGGCAGGAATATTAGCATTGCACAACCTCCTCACATCTGCCAAACCACCTGTGACAGCAGTCCTCAAAATAAAAATGAAAGCAGAAAATAAAAAAGCAACTCTGGCCTTAGATAATTTGGAAACTATGAACGAATGGATATTATTCACTGAAAATAAAAACTTTATGGTTGAAAGTAAAAAAGATTATGTATTATCTACAAGCCCAACGCCACGACTAGCTATGCTATTGCGTATTATGGGCTTCATTATTCCTCCAGATTTTTTCTTTTGCTCAACTAATTTTGTTGATGAAAATAAATCACAAATCACAAATATTTATAATTGTGCGAATTTATTTTCAAAGGCCTCGAGCGAAGCAGACTTAAAAAGTAAGCTACTTGCACATCTGAGCCATAAATTCGGTTTTTTGGTCCACATTGGCCCCTAAGTGCGGGCTTTCAATATACATTAAAGTCTGATAAACCATTAAAAGCGTATATTCTGCAGTATCAATCAACGAGCCAATTGTCAGTCAAGGCTGCATACGAATTAAACTTGTGTTACCAAATGAAAATTACAACTTAAAAACTGTGAACGTGATAAACTGTTAAATTTATTGTCTCTAACGAAAAAGAGCTGATGAGCATGCGAGCAATGAGAATGGTTATCTAGACAAACCACAATATCGTCTCTAGCACCCGCAAGGGTTTAGTTGATCTATGAGAACTAGGCTTTGGTACTAACATAATGCAATATCAAGACAGATAATTATACTCACCGATATGGTCGTGATGAAAATGGGTGACAATAATCTTTGAAATTACAGACTTAGTATCATCCAGGACCTTGTTAAGAAGCTGCTGGTATTCCTGGATACTGTATGCAAAAAGTTATAGTTTGCAACGTGTAGATTTGCAACATTCATTACATAATAACACCAGAAATCCCTTCTAAGCTTTCACAGCTTTAAAGAGAGCTTGAACCTCATCATACACAGTGACCATTATTACACCTATAAAACATGTGAGGAATTTGCAAATAGCATTTTGCTCAACTTCAGGTGATGTCAAACGTGCACCACAAACTGATGGGGTCAAAAGGGCTCCAGTAAAGTCAGCATTCATAATAGGCTTAGCAAGGTACAACCATCACACAAACTGCATACCAAAGCCATGAAAATCAAGAGATAATATAATTTGTCTTTATAATCCACTAGGTGAATGACTTGAATGTGAATGACGTGAATGAGTTGTACGGGTAATCAAAATCCTTTTGCATAGAAAATTTATTTTTAATTGGCTGTTTCCTGGAAAATTATAGATCCGATTGGAAAAGCGATGTTTCCGATTGAGTGAGTATCCGGTTTGACTCACTGATTTTTTGTGCTGTCATTGTTACATACATGTAGATACTGCGTGTTGTGTTGACAATGATTATAAACTAATGCACCTTCCCTGCAACCAACCAGGGACTCCGAAGCAAAGGGTTGAGTTTAAGAGAAAGAAAGTGGGGATGATGAGTGAAGAAGCAACAACATTTATTATTCTATCTCTCTAACAAAATTAAAAGTATACTACACCGCAACTATAGCCTAACTATAGCTAACGAGCCCTATGGTCCGGAGTATATACATTCATGGATACTGGAAAGATTTAGTTGGATGGTAGAACTGGATATAGTAGGAGACTATTAGACGGTACTACATGTAGATGGATGGAACTTCAGTGCAAACACGCAAATAACATCAGTTTGGGTTTCTATGTTTTCAGCGAGCCGACTAAATTTTATTGTAACAGGAAACAGCGCTTTTCCAATAGGATCTATAATTTTCCCAGTTTCCTTACCAAACGAATGTGAGTAACTTAAGCTAGCAAATAAAGTATAATAAGAGTCGTCATTGTAACTTATGCTAGCGTTAGGAAAAATATTGCGTTATGATTTCTCACCCAACCATGATTTTCTAGCATGCTAGCTGAAGTGAGAAGCCATTAAAAATCAACGGACACATAAGTATGCTCACAATTATTCATCGTTATGGCCAGTTAGATATGCAGTGTATTGGTTTAGTACGCCTATCTGCAGACCTAAAGATTTCGAGTTTAAATCTAGTGCAAACTAGATTTTTCGTTCCTAAAACTTTATCGTTCTACCTGGACATACGAATGACACACGACCCACAGACATATGATAAGCACTGAGATTTATAGACTACGATTAGTATTAAACTGTTTGCATGCTAACAAGCTAAGATGTGATGATCTCATTACTCTAGGACACTTATGTATTCGCCTCATCTAACTGTCGCGTTTTCGCGGAGTCATCCTCTCGAGAAAATTTCCTGAGCGGAACTAAACTATCATAACGAACGAGCAAAAACGCGGAATTAAATAGCTTTGTTCATTGATAGTCCAAGAAACAAATGGCAGCAAGCGATCAAATTGCATTATCGATCTCGGCCACACAATTCTACCTGCGGTTCACAATTACAAACTAGTCCCAAATTGAAAAATTTTCTCTTACCGGTGAACCGAACCTGAGGAATCTAATTATGTTTGTTCCACTGCATTTATTTTCCCATCACTATATTTTCGCACTCATCAGAGCTGCGAAATTAAGTTGCATCAAAATTTTACCCTGTATGCTACTCACGAAACTAAATACTAGCGAAATATAAGTGTCCTAGGGTATATCAAAACTGTTAACAAAGATGAGTAAAATTCTAAGACTGTAGCAGGAATTTCAATTGGTCATAAGTTGCAGTTTGCTGTAGAATTATGATACTATTGCAATGAGCAACAACTGCAGCCGACTCTTGCTTCTTTCGACTTTACTTCCCCAGACTTTCGATTGCTCGGAACAGGCCTGAGTTTCGATGATTGTCCGATGCGGCTGTGTCTATCCAAAGAATTACAACTTTGACAAATAAGCCATCTCGTGACTGATGATGCACGCGATGGGTGAATTTCGTGCCAGCTCTTCACCCACCTAGCCAGTGTTTACAAGTGGTTCTGGAAGAATTCGGGACATTATTTTGCATCTATTTGCTAGACAATACTCAATTTTCATTGTCTGGAACTTTTTTTAAATCAGGACATGGTCCAGCCAGTTTAATCCGAACAAACAAGAGTTGTCTCTTTTCCCGTTTCACTGATATTATTCACTGTTCACTGATTTTATGTGTCGCAAGTAGAAATGATTTTTCAGTAGAATACAAGCTACTCGTGAGAATCATAAACATTATTCCTGATTATAATACTTGCTACTACAGCTCTGCTGAGTCAGTGTTCCTGTGAAGCAATTGTTACGGGCAGGAATCCACACTCAGACCATACCCTTCGTTTTTTCGTGACGTCAATTTATCATTGTCAATCATCTTTATAGACAATTTTATCGTTAAAAACACGAAGCTTTTGGCATGAATTTTTGAAACCGATGCTTTGCAATTTTTTTATTATAGTATCAAAACAACACCAAAAAGTACTGTTAAATAAAAGAAAAACGATCATTTTCTACAAATATGGCGGCTTTTTCGTGAACGAGCGCATGTGCAAACGACTTGATGACATAAAAAAACGATGGATTGTATGTAGCCAAATGTCCCAACTTTCAGTTAATTGTCACGCCAAATCCACATGGGTTCACAAAGTAGAAAGCTGTTAAGTGATTCTACAAAGCTTATTTCAGCAGTATTGTTAGACCTTGCTTCATTTTAAGCTCATGAATCCAACATAGGGAGATTGATATACAGTTAAATGTTGACAATGTAAGTTACACTTGTGTCACATTTTACAACTGTCATATTTTAGACCCGGGAGATGGCGCCATTTAAAGTTCCTGAATTCAACATTAATGGATATACATGTACAGTCACATACTTACAACTGAAGTTGCATGTTATCACATTTTAGATCGGATATTTTTATTGTGTCAAATTCGCTACACAACCCAAAAACTCAATGATGACTGCTTCAAGTATTACTTGCAGCAACAAACAAATACGTGATATAACACCATATAAAAATTAAATGTAAAACTAAATTTATGCAAAAAGTATGTGTGATAAATTTATAAAAAGCGAGAAAAGCTTCTTTATTAATTTACCTTAGATACATGAAAATGGAAGGGTAGGATATACGCGGCAGATGGTTGGAGGTAAGAGCTGTCCATTTATAACGACTGATCATCTCTTTAGATTATTTATATATTACAAATTTAAAAAGGACGTTTCACAGTTTAGATTTAAGTCAAATCTGCATTAATATAACTTTGTATTTAATAAACGAATAAAAATGGCCACAATAGAAGCTACCAAATGCCGTTTCAAACAAACATAACATCACTCATCTTTTAATAAGCAACCATTTACATTCATGGAAGGAGCCTTTATAAGATTCATCAATTGACAAATGAGTTGTAAAAATTCCTTTACAATTCAAACTAAAGCATTGCGCTTGCTCCTTCGATAGCCTCACGATGATCAACTGCCCCTTCGATAGCTCACTACAATCTATTGCCCCTTCGATAGACTCACTACAAATCAATTGCCCTTTCGATAGTCTCACTACAATCAATTTCCCCTTCGATAGTCTCACTACAATCTATTCCCCCTTCGATAGTCTCACTACAATCTATTGCCCCTTCGATAGTCTCACTACAATCTATTGCCCCTTCGATAGTCTCACTACAATCTATTGCCCCTTCGATAGTCTCACTACAATCTATTGCCCCTTCGATAGTCTCACTACAATCTATTGCCCCTTCGATAGTCTCACTACAATCTATTGCCCCTTCGATAGTCTCACTATAATCGATTGCCCCTTCGATAGCCTCACTACTATCAATTGCCCCTTCGATAGTCTCACTATAATCAATTGCCCCTTCGATAGTCTCACTACAATCTATTGCCCCTTCGATAGTCTCACTACAATCTATTGCCCCTTCGATAGTCTCACTACAATCTATTGCCCCTTCGATAGTCTCACTACAATCTATTGCCCCTTTGATAGCCTCACTACAATCAATTGCCCCTTTGATAGCCTCACTACAATCTATTGCCCCTTCGATAGTCTCACTACAATCAATTGCCCCTTCGATAGTCTCACTACAATCTATTGCCCCTTCGATAGTCTCACTACAATCTATTGCCCCTTCGATAGTCTCACTACAATCTATTGCCCCTTCGATAGTCTCACTACAATCTATTGCCCCTTCGATAGTCTCACTATAATTGATTGCCCCTTCGATAGCCTCACTACAATCAATTGCCCCTTCGATAGTCTCACTACAATCAATTGCCCCTTCGATAGTCTCACTACAATCTATTGCCCCTTCGATAGTCTCACTACAATCTATTGCCCCTTCGATAGTCTCACTACAATCTATTGCCCCTTCGATAGTCTCACTACAATCTATTGCCCCTTTGATAGCCTCACTACAATCAATTGCCCCTTTGATAGCTCACTGCAGTCAATTACAAACGACATCCACTAGACGACCTCAACCTCATTCACATTCCCTCAATTAAGACGAAGTGTTAAAAGAGCTGCTAGTGGAACACTGTCTTGTATACTACCAGAGCGTCTGTTGTACTTTAGAGAAAAGGTTTAGCGAATAAGTCTGAGAACGACGATTAAGAATACTATTTATATAAAAACTATGTAAAAATCCTTCTTTCTGTGTGTGTCTATCAGTCTGTGTAAACGCTATGCATTTCGTCTAAGCTTCACTTGCATATGCAATATGTCTTCCGCCAAGTCGCCATAAATATTTGGTTTCAAAACTCTATTAGGTTCCAGAAATACAGCCTCTAATCAGATTAGAAACCCAAAAATGTACTCTTGCATCATTAAGAGCAATTACCTTCAATGAATGCATTTACGGATTGTAATCATGAAAGTACTGTTGCAATTTGTGTTAAAAATCTACACATGTGCTGCGGGCTATCATATTAAAAATGAGAAAATCCTGGGCAAAGCGGAGCTTACCGATAGTACTTGCTAACTTTAAGGAACAAACATTGAAGTCTAAATTCAAAGACCAAAATTACATGAGAGCACAATTACCACTTCAATGGATCATCTGTTTTATTACGGCCTTTATACTGTAAGTGCAATTCGGGTAAATAACAAAATTCTGTATTTGACTACTTTTGACTTCAATACTTTTTAAGACTTACGGTTTATGATCAGAGTTTTAAAATCATAAGTTTGACAAACCCTAACTGAAAAGTTTTTGCTTTGAGAATCATCACAAAGGCTGACATCTAAAGCAACATTATAGCTTGTTAACAACAAGCCTAAGTGATACACATGCTATTTCATCTACTCACTTAGGATTTCCAGTGTCAATGAGGATGCGCTCCCTACCGGAGCCGACGAGATAGGTATTGGTACCAAGGAGGGTCATTGGTGATGGGTTGCAGCCAAGGATACATATGACCCGTTTGGAGAGATAGCGGATCTTGTCTAGGGGTGTTAGAGGAGGACCCATCCTACCAGATATCTTTCAACTGTTCTATTTCTAAAGATGTATTGAGTCAATAGTCAATTCCCTAAAAGACAACTACAGTAGACGCTCCTATAACGTAAACCTCCTATTATCTAAATTCCAGATAACCTCAAGAATTTATGTGAAGGTTTTTCTTCGTACTACATAGAAAATTCTATTTAATGTAAAGTGTCAAGTCGGGTGAGTTCACTAATTCAATTTGAATGTTAATCTATCTCGCTGCACTTGCGAGAGAAAAATGACGTGCGTATAGCATTATATCTATTATATATATATACGACATCCAGGACATTCTAGTTAATTGTGTCAATCATCAGATGTGTCGACAAAACAGAGAATAGAAAGCTGCAGTTATTGATGAATACTTGAACGCAATCGATTGGTGCAGGTGTTACAACGTTGGTCCACCAATTTAAATGTCCTGAGTTGGAATATTGTCAAAAGTTCTTTTATCCTAACCTTGACCCCTGTGTACAGATAGATAATAAACAGGTAGTACCGCTTTTTGTAAAATACTTTGTTGTTTTGCTTAATTGCAGACTTATAAAATATTTTTTATTATTTTCACTTTGCAGAATAGACTTTAGTGTTTACAAAAATAAGCAAATCGTTGTAAATGAACATTGAAGATGTGTTTCCCATCAACTCATTGTAGAATTACCGCAATCGTGGTCTATGAAACAAGTTAGATTGATCAGAAAAAGGAGAAAAGTTGTCGACGCAAACCAATAATATTGCACCTATGGTACAGCCAACAAATTGAAAAATTAAGTCTAATTTTTCCTTTTTGTATGGCCAAAGGGGTGAGTTTGAAGAGATCTTAGAATGGATTAGACAATTTACATGTATTTTAATGTTCTTATAACGTGAAACCCCTAAAGCAAAAGCGTTCCTGGAACGGATTATTTATGTTGTAGGAGCATCTACTGTATTTTAAGAAATTGTTGGTAGGAAACTGACGGATGAAGTGGGTAGCTTCAATATGATCACCTTTTACAAGCATAGAAACAGCCCTCAATAATCCTTTAGTACACTAGTAGTACACTACACTTTATTACACTGCTATTCACTTATTAATCTACTTTGATGAATCTAAGGATTGTTTTTCTGATAAGATGAGTACATCTGAAAATATCTTGCATTCCTATTGGTTAGCTAATTTCGTTAAATCAGGAACCTAAATCTTTGTAATTTTATGTATGACTTCTGTCTGACCCTAATCACTTTACCTCGGTTCCAACTCTTGAGGTCTGATGCAGCATAAAATTACTTGCACTCTCAAAACAATTACATGCTAGAGTACTTATATGGGTAGGTATGTGTGTTTAGTTTTATGTTTTTGTGTACATAATTTGCCTTTCAAAAATATTAAATGTAGATTGAAAATTAAAGACAAACTGGCTTATGTATGATGCGCTCTTGTTAAACATGAGCTACATATTTTCAATTAGAGCTGACAAACATAATTACCAAACCAGCTTGCATATCTGCAAACACTATGGCACTCCCATTTAACTCTAAGCGTTATTTCAGAAGAGCATATCTAAATTGAACCAACAACTGCATTTAACTCCTGTTTTTTTTCCCGATGACTAAAATTTTCTAAGAGCCTTCATATTTTCACAATAACCTTGCTGTGTTTGAATATTGTCATAGTTTTAAGTTTTAAAGCCTACAATTAGTATTAGAAATTGATTTTAGTTGATGTTTATGTAGTTATAAGAATGACTTATTCAATTATAAGTGGAGCCCTGTTTATTAAGGCTTATTATATGAAGTGATAAAAGCTTGGTAAGTTCCTGATTGTAGAACACCCTTCCAAACTAAAATAGATAATCTAACAATCATCGTCGACAGGCCATAACAGTCACCCTGTTTTTGCAAAGTGGTGCCCAAAGAACCCCAAAGACTAAGCTCAGCTCAGTTTAAAAGTTTCCGCAAAAGACCATCCGAGGAGGTGAAAATTGCAGCAGAACTCATTTTATTCTCAATATTTGCTGGACCTTGGTATGTAGGTGTCATACAGTACGAGGCCAGAAAAAGCATTTAAGCTGGTGAGTTGTAATCAAAGGTAGATAGTAGTGCCTAAAACAAGTTGAGAATGCAGGAGGCTTAACTTCCTCTGACAAATTATTCTCTGTAACCCTAACTTCTACATTAATGTCAATATCACCAGTCAGAATTTTACTAAAAACAATATGACAAAGTTTAACTCATCTCTGTTTCAAGGATTCAAAAAATTAATTTGTCTTTAAATTAATTTTCAAAATTTAATTCAAAATATCTCTTGTCTCAGTAAAACTAACCCCATCTTTTTGTCTAAATACGAATCTTATTGCAGCATTTTGAGTTCGCTCTAGCAAGTCAGTATCCTTTTTAGGTAAAGGTCCCAAACCATGCAGCAACACTCAAGACCAGGTCTAACCAGTTCAGTATAAACAACTTTTCTTGCCTTTTGATCTGCTTCTCTAAGAACCCTCCTAAACACGCCAATTAATTGCTTTCCTCAGATTCAATTTTACAAATATGTTTAGTAAATTTCAAATACTTCTGCAACTCTAACTAAAGATAAGAATCAAAAGTCACACTTTGAAAACGTTGACCAAATAGCTTGATAGAATTGTTGTATTAGTCAACAGGGGTGACTTGCCAGCAAACAGATGGTAACACTTTTGTGGATTAAATTTCATCTGTTAAAGTTTAGCTCAAGATTCAAAATAATAAAAATCTTGTTGCAGCATGGTTGCTTTGTTTTGTGTAGGATACACTAGAGCATCACCAGTGTACACTGAGAATTAATGATCTCTGGTAAGTCATTGAAAAAAGTAAAACAACAAATAAGAACTGTACCCTGCGGCACTTCGAAAATGGCAAACATACCAACCGAAGTCATGCCCCAATCTCAACTACCAGTGTTCTATCAGCCAAAAACGATGTTATTCAACTTATTACTTCTTCATCTTCATGTTAAAGTAGAGCCTCTAGACCGCCCCGAGGCAAAAGGGGAGACCATCAGGATCAATTGGTAAAAAATGGTTAAATTCTAAGTTTGCGAGTGGTTCTCGGTATAAAACTATTTAAAAATTTATCATGGTTACTAGAAATAGCCAAAGGTTGTCCCTTGAATTTGGCTCGTGTTTGTGGATGATAATCCTTAAAACAAGTGTCAATAAAATCGTTTAATTCCTTCAAAGATGGGTCTGTTGATTTTATAATAGTATGTAAAGTTTTAACCCTTTGGACCTGTCTACGTTCTTCCAAAGTCACAAGGCCCAACTGGTCATTTTTCTTGTGTGACTCCCTCCCTTCCCCTCAAATTACTTATAAAACGCGTTGCCTTGTTCTGGACCATTTCAAGCAATTGTACATATTTTTTTTCGCTCGGGTCCCATACCTCAAGAGCAAACTCCATTATTGGTCGACATAAGGTCTTATATGCAATTAATTTGATTTTAGGTGGTGCTGATGAGAAATTTTGTCTGAGCATGCCGAGAGTCTGAACAGCCTCTGAATGTTTTTTGACTATATGCTCACTCCAATTAGAATCATTTGTTATTGTAACTCCTAAATATTTGATACTGTTTACAGTGTTTAAAACTACATTGTTTAATCTATATTTTATATCTTGGATATTAACAGCTTTGGTATTTCCAAAAATAATTATTGAACACTTAGAAGTATTAACATACATTTGCCATTCACTTGGTGTATTCCACATTGTATTATTAATTTCTGATGGTTCAAACAATTGAAAGCGGTTAAAAAAAGCGTATATTATTTCTTTATCATATTTCCTTCAAGGCTCTTCGTTAAATCATCCAATGTGCAGTGACTCACAAGATCTTTTAGCCCGAAACCCATGTTGAACTTCTGTATGCTATATTTATCATGTGTGCTTATGTGAGAATGAACAATGCCCTCCAACAGCTTACAACAAACGCCAGTCAAAGACATAAGATCCATAGTTAACTGGATCATGCTCGGACCACTTTTAATATATTTGTAGGCCTACAACCTTGGCATGTTTTCATACTAATGGGAATCTTAGTTTGTATGGAGCACTGAAACGCTCAAGTGTGAAAGGTTCAGTGGTGTTATCTATGTACATTACTTTGTGATAGTACAATTACTTAGGAAGTTCGCAAATAAAATATCTATAAACGCGACATCATAACTTGAAAACCAAATTGGGCCTAGCGGTGGGGAGCGGTGGTAAATACTAATAAAAAAATTTGCTGAAGTCGGTAGCCAGGTGCTGAAATAGCCGAAGAACTAGCTAAAGCTCTCTGTAGCAACCCTGCCCCCAAACCCGTTCTGACTCTGTAATCGAAAATAATACGCTTAAGCTATCTCCTCTTGTACTCAACTTATAATAGTTACTTTCGTGCATACACGGCTCGCCTCAATGTGGTCCCGACCTGACAGCGTGAAATAAAAGAAGCTACAGATGTGAAACTTCCTTTATTGGATATCGCGGAGCCTTTTTTCTATATTGAACCATACTAACATAATATACATTAGTTTGATGATAAGATAGCGTAATACTGTTTTTTGTTCAAAAGTTCAGTGTAAAAGCGTTAAGGCGATGTCCTCATACAGTATTTTTCAGTTTTTGTCCAAAGAGTCTTCTCAGAACTGTGGATATTGCTCCGGAAAAGACAGCTCTACGTCCGCAGGTTAGCATGCAATCTGCACATTTTTGTGTGAATATGTTATCTACTTTTCAATAAGTAAATTTTAGCAATTTAAATATGATTATGTAAGTCATCATGCTTGCACTTAATCTGATCTCCAGAACTCCCATCTTCTTCGCTCACAATTGTTGATTGTTACAATTATTCATTGTATTAGTAATCGCTAAGCGTTTTGGCGTTCAGTTTGCTGTTAACACATATTTTAAAAAACTAAAATTATGCGAACAATTGAAGTATAGATTATAGTAGGCTTTGCATATGTCTTATTTTCTACCAGTAATCGACGGATAAGCTTTAACTGTGATGTCCAGTTTTTTGTAAATTGTTCCAAGTCTATATAGCTAATCAATAAGGACGCTTACGTTTCACCTAAAGAGCTCAAACTACTGCTCATTGCTAAGTTTTTTCCGTGCAGTAAATACCAATAAACTTTGCTATACTTCATACTACTATAAAAGAATACTGATAACATTGCCAAAATGTTACTTTAAACTTGTCTAACATATTACAGACAAGCTCAACACTACGCCATCTTTACATCATGCATACTTTGAGGTATCAGAAGTTACATAAGTTGTTTTGTTTTAGGTATGTGGGCCCACACACTGACAGTGCAAGATTATCAGGCTCTTATAAACCGAAATTGGAGAAGGTATGGTAAATAGATATTTGCAAAACTTAAAGAGATCACCTGGATGTTCTGATTAGGCCTATAACATGAACATTTAGATACAATTTCTTTCTTTTTTTTCCGTTAAATAATTGTTAGTTTGATGGAGAAGCAGCTCAATGAGGTTAAAACTTCCTATCTCGGAGTACTCGTGTTTTCAACCAAATAGGTGAAGACAATACAGAGTATACTACAGCGAGCGCAAGTTTTGTCAGTTGTAAAGCACTATGTTAGGTGATGTGGAACATTACTACTCTTGGAGGTTTTGTAAGGAACAGCTTGCGAAACCGACAGGACATGTCAATCTTTTGTCCTTGAGTTTTATGCACATTTTCGCAATGATTAGTTTTCGCTATGATGCGGTTAGTGGAACATATATATGTTTTTGTTCATATTTTATTTCAGTAATTTTCTTTTCAATTATTTTTGTTATTCTGACTGTAAAATTATTGTTTGTTTAGAGAAAATATCTACACTCCATATATAAGAACCAATCCGTTTTATTAGTGTTTTGGCCTCGTATACTAAGGGAGTTAAGATCCTGAAAAGTATGAATTTAACCTGATTTATTTTAATTTAATTTAATCTCTGCAGATGAAGTTACTGACAGCGAAATAACATAAACACATGTAAACAAAGTTCTTAGTGGAGAGACGAGACGTCTCGAGTCTCGTCTCCAACTTAAAAAACCTGTCTCGTTCCACCTCTACTTAGTGGTAACGTGTTTTCTTAATTATTAAGATATTGGGTTTCCACAGTCGTTTACGCACTTGCTAAAGGTAGTCTTAGTGGAAAAATCCAATAATTTAATTTAATTAAATTAAATTAAATGAGATTAATTTATAGAATTAGTTGCAAAATACTAAAAAGTTCAAGTAGTCTCCCCAAAAGTCTGCAATTTTTCGCATGATATATTTTTGACGTTATCAAGGGCAGTAAATCTCAGCCAACGCATGGAATTTTAACTCTTTATTCCTTATGAAGTCGTTATGAGGTTTTGTGGTTACATCAATCCATTGCAGACCATCTTCATTAGAGGAAGTAAATGTAACTCTACTTGTATGCAAGAGGAGTGATGCGGAAGTCTCATTTTTCTGTTTTTCAATATATGATTCAAATTTGAGTTGTAAGAAGTAATTTCTGACAGATAATGATCATATTTTTAAAAATATCACAGCTTTATTTATGAGCCAAAGTTAATAAGCTGTTGGATATTAAGAATAAAACAAAAAATGAAAACAAATATATAAATTTATTAAGGTTATTTAAAATGGATATTCTGTTACTCAGCCCACTACTAAAACTGAGCATTGCCAAGTCTCTCTCCCATTCACCCGTCCCTATTGTAGATCATTACAAATAAAAATGTTTTTTATTGGTTTTTACTTTATTAATTAATTCAACTTTTACATATAGTTTAGGTTTTAAATATAGGTTTTTCATTTTTATATCATGTATTTTTTTAATGCTATATGTAATTACTGTAAATTTTTAACATTGTTTTTAGGCTTTAGAATAGATTAAACAAATTATAATGTATATGAATATTTGTTTCAGCATACAATGGTTTCGACTTACAAACGAATATTTAAGTGCTTTAGTTTTCAGTGTCAAAGTGTTACTATATAATGAACCTATACCTAGTTATGTTTTGTTTTACAGAAGCGGTTGTTACTGCTACAAACCATGGATGAACAAGACGTGCTGTCCAGCTTACATGATACGCTGTGATGCGACAGCCTTCAAGCTCAGCAAACACCAAAAGAAGGTCATCAAAAAATTCAACAGGTCAACTTGCTTATTTTAGCTCTCTAAAAATCGTATTTGTTTAACCGTTTTTAGTACAAGTTAATCAATTTACACTATGTCAATGGTGGACTATCCTATTAGGAGTTGTCTCACTCTGTCTCTCTAACGGTATGTTACATCCCGGTTGAGCATTAGCAGCTTCAGTACTTTGCGGAATAAAAAATCAGCAAAGGATACAAAGAAATTAAAAATGAACAAAAACTAATATATATAAATACATGCTCTAGCCCAATGAGATCACTCCGCCAGCATCATTGTGATAGCTGTCGTCGCAGGGTCGCTTTTTTCTTGTAAAATTTTGTGAAGTGTAAAAGTGCAAAGTGGTTGTAACATCCTTCATCATGCTTCTCCAACTCTTGACTTTTAAAATCATCTAATGAACTTGAGAAAAAGAGGAATTTCTTATTTCAAAGACTTTCAATTTTTTGCATGAGTCTCAGTTTACCTCAGAAAGTGAGGGATCATTGCATCTTTTATGACTGTAATTTTTGGTGATCATAAAATAAGTTACAGTCATGAATCAATGCGCCACTATATCCAATAGTTGGCTCTATCATTTTGCTTTTATTATTAAATGGCGGCAATGCTCAAAAGTTTATTTTTTCTTCATGCCTAAATATGCAGGACCTTGCAGTTCGTATTTTGGGATAAGCAACGAGTTGAGTTAACTTTGGAGTTGTCTGCTTATAGATAGTTTATTTAACAGAGATTAAGATAATTAGGTGCATTTGCTGCGTTATGCTGGCATGGGAACAGTACATGACGCATATCGCCGGTCAAAGTAGTGTCATTGCTTTAGGGAAGTTCTGTTAGCTGGGCCCTAGGGGAACGACCTGTGACTCTCAGAAGAAATGTTAAATATGCTTAGTTGTGTTGTTCAACCCCTGTGCTGGACCAGTACACTCTATATTCAATCATGGCAAACAAACCTTATTGCTTCAAAAAATATGCAAGTATTTTCTATTTGTTTGTGATTGTCACTATGCGTTTTGCACAAAAAAGCCATTTTTTCATAGGTACATGATGACAGGAAGTATAACAGAACCCAATCAGGACTCGGCTAAAGAAGACTCAACTACTGAGACCAGCAATCCAGTTGTTTCTGTTCACAAAGAAGTGACTAAAGGTAAATTGGGAGTTATCTTTTCTTCATGGAGTAGATAATTACTTGTCAAAAATTTGAACGATGCCTTCTTAGCTTGAACTCTAGAAAGTTTCAAAATCGGCCAAGTTTTAATAGTTTACACTGCTTGTAAGTTTATTTAATGCTAGAGTTATTTCAGAGCCTGGATTAAAAGCGGATTTGCTCCTATAAAATTCAGGCAAGATTCAGTTGGTTTTGTTTATACATTTTTATTATTTGAGAACTGTTTCCTCTGTCTGATATATTAGACCAGTTTGACATAATGTGAGACTTTACCAGTTTCATGGTTTTAAGAGTTATGAAAAGTCATGAGGTCAGAGGTTATGATCTTTTTAGTATCTCATTAAGAAGTTATGGTATTAATTTGTCAGGGTTAACTAGATTTTCCAAATAGCATGCATGGACCAACAGGCTTTGCCTTGTAATAAACCCGCTAGTGTTATCATATTCATAAGGTAGCCTGATCTCCAACAGCTTTGTTTTCCTATTTAAGGGGTAGGTGCGGATCCTAACAAACCCAAAGCTATGAAAGCAAAGCAACTGAGGATGTTAAAAAAGCTAGAAAAGGCGGGCACCAGTAATACAGAAGCTAATGCTACATCTAGTTGTCCATCCAATAAGTCAAACCAGGGAAAGGGGCTGACAGACCTGCTGGAGGAATACGACTCTTCAACGGCTAAACACAAGTTTGAGGTTGCTAAAGTTGACTATTAAGATATTTTAACTGCGTAGAGTATATCCTCACTTCTCACTCTTTACTATCATAAGAGCTGTGTCCGTCTTTTTGTACGAAGCCACGGTTGGAGTAAAAGATTGCTTCATAGGGGATTTGAACCCATGAAATTTGGCTTAGTAGCCATACACCTGCGTCACAGACCATTTTCAGGCATTTAAAAAAAATCAATTGCATACAGTTATTCGCTGCCTTTTATTGACCCACCCGACTATCTTATATGACACACCTGACTATCTTATATGACACACCTGACTATCTTATATGACACACCTGACTATCTTATATGACACATCTGACTATCTTATATGACATACCTGACTATCTTATATGACCCACCTGACTATCTTATATGACCCATCTGACTATCTTATATGGCCCACCCGACTATCTTATATGACCCACCTGACTATCTTATATGACCCATCGGACTATCTTATATGACCCATCTGACTATCTTATATGGCCCACCTGACTATCTTATATGACCCATCTGACTATCTTATATGACCCATCTGACTATCTTATATGACCCACCTGACTATCTTATATGACACCCCTGACTATCTTATATGACACCCCTGACTATCTCATATGACACCCCTGACTATCTTATATGACACACCTGACTATCTTATGTGGTACGCTGGACAGCTAGGGCACTAGCACTTTTATTGTGTCACCTGCACAAAATTTCTGAACTAACTCCTAAACTTTTTCATTTTTAACATCCATCCGAATTTCACCGTAATTGTAAATACGATTCTGACATTCAATAGATTGTGGCATATGATAATAATAATGTATAAATATTCTGTTCGCATATAAAATAGATTGTTGCATCAAAAGGTTTGATAAAGCTAAATTTTCTCATTAGATGCTTTTGTAGCTGAATTGAACATGGTCATATGTGACAAAGATTTGTAATTAATTTGATTTTCTGGTAAAATGTTTTATTAAATCTCAACAAAAAAGTTTAAGTCTACGATTTGGATCTGATTCACGATTCACTGATGGAATATTGTACTATTCAAACAGTTTGTCTGGAGTGTGATTAGGCTTTCTATTTACGGTTCTGATTTAGTTGAGGATGGTCCGGAGCTACCCTGAAAGTGCCACATTTAAGGAAACTGTGGCAGAGGAACATCTAATTTATCAGAAGTACCAGATGGCAGTGCACGGAGATCCCAAGTCTAAAGTCGACATGCACCAGTTTCGAAGGTTTCTCGTTGACTCTCCCCTCAAGGTTTGTGATCTACTCTTACCTCTTATCCAAAAGAGTTTTCGCGTTGTTTGTTGATGCTAATTAATGTTTATGAGGTTGAGATACACTTTATTACCTTTTTCTAATCTGAGTACTGCACTCACTAAAACTAGTCTGAGATATATCATACAGGTAAAATATTACGATCTTTAGCATAATCTAATCTGAGTACTGCACTCACTAAAACTAGTCTGAGATATATCATACAGGTAAAATATTACGATCTTTAGCATAATCTAATCTGAATACTGCACTTACTAAAACTAGTCTGAGATATATCATACAGGTAAAATATTGCGATCTTTAGCATGAGAAGACAACAACCAATATTTAAGTATTGGATGATAATGAGCAATATTAGATAGGAATGTGACTAATACAACTGTCTTCAGTTTTGAAGTTAGTAAAAGTAAAGTTCTGTATGGAAATGTAATACTGTCACATCTGAAGGTGTTCACTTATCATTATAAAAGCCCCATCTTTCTTTTGTGATTATCTTATACCTTTTTTGGAGAGAAGCACTTTTATCGGTCTATTTTTTTTAAATGGTTTTTCACATTAAGTTTTAAAAGATTTCATCAGAATGTATAGATATGTTTATCCTTTGAGATTTTGTTTGCTGCTTCAAGTGATCTGACTGTCAGGATGTTTCAAGATTAAAATTGACAAAACTTGATCCCAGATAAAACGCTCAGAAGAAAAAGACATGACTTGCCCAAAATGACGCCAATATTCGTGCTGTGCTGCTTGTTTGTCCCTCTTGTTATTACATTGGCTATTGCTTTCAAGTTTGCAGTGTCACTCGTCTGTTTCCTCTGAGCGTTTCAACCGCAATCAAGTTTTGTCAATATTAATCCGGAAATGTCCTGACTGTCAGATCACCTAAAACAACAAATGAAATCTCAAATGATAAATATATACTTTATAATAAAAAATTTTTTAAATTTGGGCTGAGTAGTCCTTTAAGATGCAAAGTAATGGATGAACGTTCAAGGCATTCTCTCATGGCCAATCTGTTGATACTAGCCTTGGTATGCGGAAGAGATTGTTACAGGAAACAAGCGAAGACGGTGTGGAGCTCGGCTCCTTCCACTATCAGTACTTACTTGATGGCCAAATAATAGCTGTGGAGGTGATGGACGTGCTGCCAGAATGCATCTCGTCAAAGTATTTTTTCTATGATCCAACCTATGACTTTCTAACTCTCGGCACTTACAGCACGTTCAGGTACTAAGGCTACTTCCAACTTCTCAAAAAATGTGGAAACTTTGTTTCCATCTCTACTGGTTCAATTCTACTGCCTTTGGTATGTTTATGGCATATTTTGTAGTTTTCTTTGTGTTATTATTAACATAGATATATTTTAACTAGACTCATGTTGGCTCCTTTAGTAGGTCGTTCTGTTTTTCCTCCTGTTCAGCTTGTAACATCTTTACCTGCTCATTGATTGTTATTTACTAATCAAAACCTTCTGCTCTATTTAACTCATTCTAGTGTACTTATTTTATTAGTATATAGTGCTACCTCGAGATACTAACTTAATGTTTTTGGGGCTGAGCTTGTATGTTAATTCATTCTAATCTCAAATCAAATTTTTCTATATAAAAGAACTGAATACAAATAAAGCCGTTGCCACTCTCTAAACAAAAAAAACACCGAAAACCATATATGGTTGTTGAAAAATGTGTTTTTAATTGTTCTAATTCACCACCTTGGCTTAAAAAGTAACTAATATCAATCTATTGATTATTATTTGCAATAGAACTTGATATTATTATATACAATGCTGTAACGGCAGAGCACTATCAGGGCCGTAGCGCTAGACCTCCTGGTCATCACGGTCGGAGGACCGAGCCTCCGAGGTACCGAGGGAGGCTCGGCTACCGGTAAGAACTCGGATTACCGAGAAGAAGACCGAGGGACCAAGAAGCTGACTGAGAAGAAACTGTAAGGAACAAAGAAAATGGGGCGGAGCCTTAATGTAAACAAAAATATATAAGAGGAAGAATCGATCGTTGAGGCAGAATTGTACTGCGTACACGCTCTCTGCATGTATATTTTTGGTTGCCTGTCATGAATGTATAATTATATATATTTATTCATATATTTTAACATATATTTCATTGGCACTTACATGTAACATTCGGTGTTGATGTTTGACTGCCTTGTGGAGAGTAAAGCCTGGTTTTCATCTCGAATGCGAGACCCCGGGGGTAATCTCACACAGCAAAACACTTGGGACGCTAGACTCGGTGGCTTCTGTTCACATAAAGCTGCATCGCTAATAATCACATAAAAATTGTTTTCTACCAATGCCGTTTCATAAATGCTGACCTTCACCTGTACATTGCATTTTGGGAAGGTTTTGCCTGCGGCTCTTCGTGGAAGTTGAATAGCCGTGAACTATTACGTTGACGGCCAGCGGCACTCGGCGTGAAGGTTCACATTTCACCGCTGATAGCCCTGCGGTGCTGTCGCCGGTACTTGCAGCATATATGGGAATCGGGCCTAATAGACAGCTGGCAGTTTCCTTCACAGTACTGTATGGAATTCCTACCTTTAAGACATTGGGTAGTAGTGGCTACGGCTAATGGCTATGGAGGCTAACGGTAGTTTGAAGGAGACTTGACAACAATGCGTGTTGTTTTACTGCACTTTTGTGACTCTGCATAACATAACCTTTAAATTAAACTTGAATAAGCCTGTCTATACATACTTTAAAGGTTGACTTGCAATAAAATTCACATTACAGTTATTTGGTATCAAAAGATTCATCATGTCTTACTCTGTTGTGTTGTAGGTGCCAAATACGTGGAAATGTGATTACAAGCCCTTACAAGCTCAAAAACGAAAAGCCATCGTAGATTGGAATCTGTTTATTTATCTGACATAGTCATTACTGTTTGGTAATCGTCTTGTCACGTATGTTCTCACATGTATTGAAAAGCCAATAAAAAGCTCACTATAAAACATATCTTAGCACTAGTTTATGACAAATGCTTTGGGTTTTACCGAAGTCCCCGTATCAAATATAGATGCTCGCTACTTTACAGTTTTGTTTCGGCATTCTTCAATTGTCAAGTCATAATTTGATCAGGTGACCCAATACTTCGCAAATAATTTTTGCAGCACTTATCGAATATCACAAGTGACCAACTGGCTCGTCATGATTATCAGACAATGATATGTACTCCTTCGAGCTAAGGTTAAAAAGTTTAACGATTTTTCACGGTAAGTTATAAGATATCAGTGCTAAAAGTGACAACATTACAATGACGATAAAACAGACGCATAAGAACAATGTACATGGTTTTATTGAATGCGTGAAGTATATTTGTGAAAATATTTCGACGAATGAGGTTGCGTGAAAGTGTAAACAGAAACCATCCTGTAACAACTACGTCACATTTGAGCCGTTTTGGAAAGCGAATCCAAACTACTGCTGTCTCGTGTGGCTGCGATTAACTGTTCGTTTTTGAGCTTTTAAGAGCTTGTAATCACATTTCCTCATATTTTGCACCTACAACACAACAGAGTAAGACATGGTGAGTCTTATACCAAATAACTGTAATGTTAATTTTGTTGTAAGTCAACCCTTAAGTAAGTTTCAATCTCACAAACTTAAACTTAATTCGATTTTGCTTTCATATTTCTTACATTCCTATTCCTCTAATTTGGCTTCTGATGTCTCATTTTCACTTTCACTTTTAGTCAGCGTTTCAAAAACTTTTTTCAAATTGATGATAAAAACTTAACAATGCTGTTCCCATAAGTAGCCTCTATGGCTTACTCGGCCACCAAGCGGTCGCATCGAGAGCTCAAGGCAAAAGCTTGCTCAGAATTTTCCTCATATCTCAAATTCTTTGTATGTTAGGACACTCGTATCTCAAGGTATTACTTTGTAACTTGTTTAGTCAATAATTGGTGCTAAGATTATAGGGAGTTGTATTATCCTGAGGGTAACATGTCTGCTACAGGTCAATCTATTTGATACAACAGCTGCACAAGTCACTCAGCAGCCTAAAGTACTACCTGATGGGCTTCTACATCCACGCCTGTCCGAAGATGAAGTGAGTTCATTTTACCCAAAAACTCCATTTTCTTCCTCATGAGTAATAGATCACACTTAAATACACTTGAGCCTTTCAACAGCAAACAATAACGTGGGCATACTCACAAACTGCCAATAAAATTCCGTATCATTAGCTTCTTCAGAGTTGTTAATAAATTTAAGCCAATATGGCCCCTTCTAGGCAACGACGTAAGCAGCTTCCGCTTTTGTTATTAGGCCTATCTCACTTTCATAGATTGTACGCTACAAGAAGACATAAAAAAATGATTCTTGTATTTTTAACAGTAATATTTAATGATTTGTATATACGTATATAGTTTACTTTCTAGTAGTTTTTATTTTTAATATTATAAATATTTATCATTCTTTAAACGGTCAACCTGTGCAACGATTGACTCCAAATGTTGGTTTTCAACTGGGTTTCTTTGTAACTTTTGTGTGTTGTGTCATACAGGGCTGGGAGTGCTTGTATAAAATTTATAAACAATTCAGTGTTCATTTTGATGATTTTTCAATCGTAACAAAATAGCAAAATGTTGGTGCTGTTCGTTGGTGAACATCGATACGAAAAAATTACTAGCCATATAATTGCATTCTGGGAAAAAACAATTGATTGAAGGAATGTCAGGCGTTATCGCTCTGCATGAGCTTGCTAAACGAGTTGTACCGGAGATGAGAGCCACGCAGCACGATATCACACTACATATCTCCTAGTGTGTTTGCACCTTTAGTAACGTTGCTAACACAGCGTGCTTTGCGTATTTTAACCCAGATAACGACCCATATCGACCAATGAATTCATTGCATCTTTCATAGCTTAATGGGTAGAGTATCGCTTGGTAAATGGAAGGTTCCGAGATCAATTCTTCAGCCATACGGATGTTTTATTGTGAGATACTAATCGCTTTAGCTGAACAAACTGAACCACAGACGATAAACTTTTAGGTTTATACAAATAGGTTTATGGCAAACACATAGTTTCTATGAAATATTCATGATATATACACATAATCTATGCACACAATTTAACAATATATATACATAAGCAAACAAAATATATGGACGTGGAACTCATCTACTCCAAGTTCTGATGATTTTCAAAATTGTCTAAGATTATTTTATTAGTGACTTGCCTTGGCAGCGATTTCGGCAGCATATAGTCATAGACTTATCAGCAATCCTCATCTACAGAAAGTTAGCTGCTGGCGTCATCTGTTTAGTGCATACCGAATAGTCCATACAAATATTTCACATGTATTTTTAAATTGGTTACAAGGTTATACCCTAGGACACTTATGTATTCGGGTCATCTAACTTTCGGGTTTTCGCTGAGTCATCCTCTCGCAAAGATTTCATGAGCGAAACTAAACTATCATAACGAGCGAGCGAAAATGCGAAATTAAATAGCTTTGTTCATTGATATACACAATAAAATTGTCATATAGAAGGATCTAGACGTCATTGATAGTCCAAGAAACAAATGGCAGCAAGCGATCAAATTGAATTATGGATCTCGACCACACATTTCTACCTGCAGTTAACAAATACAAACTAGTCTCAAATTGAAAATTTTTTCTTGCTAGTGAACTGGACCTGAGGAATCTAATCTGTTTGTTCAGCTGCATTTATTTTCACATCACTATATTTTCGCACTCATCAGCATCACGAAATTAAGTTGCAGCAAAATTTTACTTTGTGTGCTACTCACGAAACTAATTATTAGCGAAATAAAAGTGTCCCAGGGTAGGTAGACACCGCATATAACAATAGTGCTTCAGTAAACACCGTACATTGGCTAACAATAAAAGTGTCCCAGGGTAGGTAGACACCGCATATAACAATAGTGCTTCAGTAAACACCGTACATTGGCTAACAATAAAAGTGTCCCAGGGTAGGTAGACACCGCATATAACAATAGTGATTCAGTAAACACCGTACATTGGCTAACAATAAAAGTGTCCCAGTGTAGGTAGACACCGCATATAACAATAGTGCTTCAGTAAACACCGTACATTGGCTTACTTAAATTTAATTATTGATAAAAATTTTGTTGCTTTAAAATCTGCCTGACAGTCGTTCCATGGCTGCCTTAAATCAATCCATCTTGTAAAAGTGCGGTAATAGCACTACATTAGCTTTTACAAAACAGTTCCGTGTTTGTAGATACAAGGCTCAGTTCAGTCCTTCTTACCTCCTTTGTCCTGAGAGCTACAAGTGGACTCCTATAGAGGATTGCTTGCCTCAGCTAGATATTAGCAAATATTCCAGACTCGCTCCACCCACAGAACAAGGTCCGTCATGATAAATTATTTGATAGACCAGATTCAGTAGTGGGCGAGTACATAATGGGTACATGGGGTACACATAAGGAGTACATGGTGGGGGACTAGTGATACAAGTAAGGAGTACATGATTGGTACTAGTGATACACATAAGGAGTACATGATGGGTACTAGTGATACACATTAGGAGTACATGATGGGATACTAGTTATACACATAAGGAGTACATGATGGGATACTAGTGATACACATAAGGAGTACATGATGGGTACTAGTGATACACATAAGGAGTACATTGTGGGGTACTAGTGCTACACATAAGGAGTACATGATGGGGTACTAGTGATACACATAAGGAGTGCATGATGGGGCACTAGTGATACACATAAGGAGTGCATGATGGGTACAAGTGATACACATTAGGAGTACATGATGGGTACTAGTGATACACATAAGGAGTATATGATTGGGCACTAGTGATACACATAAGGAGTACATGATGGGGTACTAGTGCTACACATAAGGAGTACATGATGGGGTACTAGTGATACACATAAGGAGTACATGATGGGGTACTAGTGATACACATAAGGAGTACATGATGGGGCACTAATGATACAAATAAGGATTACATGATGGGTACTAGTGATACACATAAGGAGTGCATGATGGATACAAGTGATACACATAAGGAGTACATGATGGGGCACTAGTGATACAAATAAGGAGTGCATGATGGGGCACTAGTGATACACATAAGGAGTGCATGATGGGTACAAGTGATACACATTAGGAGTACATGATGGGTACAAGTGATACACATAAGGAGTACATGATGGGGTACTAGTGCTACACATAAGGAGTACATGATGGGGTACTAGTGATACACATAAGGAGTACATGATGGGGCACTAGTGATACACATAAGAATTACATGATGGGTACTTAGTGATACACATAAGGAGTATATGATGGGTACAAGTGATACATTTGGATTCCAACTTGGTATATCGTAAAAATTGTAAATTTATGTGGGTTTTTCTTTCATCAAGAAATGTTAAGTACGGGAACACTGAGCTGGGTAGCGTCTGCTGGCAGTGGGTGTTGATTATTGTCCTGACTTATGGTCCTTGACTATTGTAGCCTCAGATTTTCGCTAACAACTTAACTTTTTTCGGTGACAATACCCAAAAACTTGGATTGTAAATCATGTTCCGTGTATCTTAAAATGTTTTCATGAGATCCATTGGTAGGGGTATCGATAGAATAATGATCCTTGACTAGATTGTCAAGAGCCGCGTAAAGAGGACAACTCCAAGTTGTTGGTTCTTCCATGGATGAAACTAATTATTATATCATATCCTAGTCAGCAGTATGTGTTTCACACCTTTAAAGTTTACATAAATAATCTGAATACATCCTAAGCTGATTTTACCATGATTTTTAGACCATCAACATTTTCCTGTCTTTTTTGTTGAACAGATGCCGATAGAGTAAGTGAGGACGACTTCAATAGCACTTGCTGCCTGCACGATCGCACAATCTATACCTATAATAGTTTAAAAACAGTACGGCGTCGGAGCTCCAATGAAGATCAAGTCAAACTCTACACGAAGCTAGTTGGAAAGACATTGTCTACATCTATGCTACTGTACATGCGCTAGCTAAATTATAGAAAATCTTTGAGAGTTGTTACACCCTGATGCTGCTACATCGATGTCAATTTTTGAGCTACCAGCAACCTCAGTGTTTGCTATTTGCCTTTCTGGATTTCTCAAACTTAGCATCATTGGTGGGATATTAGAAACAGCTAGTCACTTGTGAGCTGGAGGTGAAGCTCCAACCTGTAGCTCCAAGTCATTTAACTTTTGCTTGGCGAAAAATCAGTGTTGCTACTGGGGTTGTCTTCACAATGTAGTATTTTCTATTCGCAAAGAGTTCTGTAGGTATAGTTGATATATTCAGTATCTTTGTGAATTTATGACTCTAAATACAATATTTGAACATGTCGTTCATTCAAGCTCTTCGTTTACACTATATGTAATGTTGTCTTTGACGATACATGTTTAATTTTGATCATAAAGATATTTTATTACATAGATTGTAACTTTTGCGTAAAATCTATCTGTTATCTCTATCTCTGTGTTGGTTGTTTTATTGCCATAGTATTTTTTGATTTTTTTAAAAAGTTACGTTTATTCTAGGCAAATCAACTATAGTACCTCTCCTGAAATATATGGTAACACATCTTTAACTTCTGTGATGGCATTGTGTAAGGCTCTTGCCTACCGGATTCAAACTTTTAATCTATTCATGAAATTATATTACTGCATAGTTGATATCTTTATGTTGCTTGCGATGTCTATGGTTTTTATGGTGTCTATGAATCAATATTTCATCGATTATGAAGTACATCCAGATTTTGTGGGATTATCAGAGTATCACCGTTCATACTTTTGAAGTTTTCGACTCACCTAAATTATATTTGGTTTGTGCTAAAGGCTAATAATTTATTGCGAAAATCTGTAAAAGTTTGCTTTGATAAAAAATCATGTGTTGTTAGCTTAATTTATGACCAAAATACTAAAAACTGATAACTAAATATTTCACAGTTGATCTCATTGATGATTCATATATGTAAACCTGCGAGTGTGGAAAAGGTAGAAAACTGATCAAAATGGGTATTTGTATTAGTTGTTGAACCTGCTTTGGTTTAGACCCAGTAATTGAAATGAAAACTTCAAAAAATTGGCCTACAACAAGATGTGCCGTGATAGGCTGGAGTGCAGATGAAGAGGTGCCGTGATAGGCTGGAGCGCAGATTAAAAGGTGCCGTGATAGGCTGGAGTGCAGATTAAAAGGTGCTGTGATTGGCTGGAGTGCCGATGAAGAGGTGCCGTGATAGGCTGGTGTGCAGATGAAGAGGTGCCATCATAAGCTGGTGTTCAGATGTTTAATTTAGAGCAGTAAGATAATTTAACTTTGTGTATGTTTGAGATTATGGAGTTCCCATGCAGTAAAACTAGTTAGATAGGTTGATGGGTGTTGAAACAAATCAATGCTCAATATCTCTGATGCTTACATACCTCACCATCATGTTAACATATATTCTGTTAGAATAGTCTTCCGTTACAATAATCTTCCGTTACAGTTGTCGTTTGTTACAGTAGTTTTCTCCCAAAAATTGCTGTAACAACTGAAAAAGTGTATTTTTAAAATACCTCACCACTCGTATTAGATGTCTGACATTGGTGACTTTTAACTCCTTGCCCGAACTTATTACAAGCAAAGGTTTTCCTTCTATTTAACTAAGCTGTGGTGCTTGGTCTGTTTTTTTTTCAATTTTTAGTCATTTTCGATTAAATTCAAATTTTTTAGATATTCGCTGACCTCTTTTGTTATTAAAAGGGTGAAAATCTCTATCTGACTGGAAAGGCAGGATACAAGATCACAGATATCGGTGTTGGACTTTGGATGAAAACTGCGTATTCTACCACAATAGCAAAATAGAGGTCATGTGATTAATGATCAACGATATACATATATATTAGTTATGGAAAATAGCTATATATGTACATGTATATCCCACTATATATAGCTATATATAGATATTTGTAAATGTTGTCATCCATCGTTGTACATGTTCATCTAAAGCTATTAATATCTTGGAATATAGAATCTGTAACGCAGAATATTTGATCTCAGACTCTCTGGTTTGTCAGTCTGACTCCCTACCAACTCAGCCACACAAGTTTGATGTATTCATTAAGTGATATATGTCGCTATATGGGAGCAAATATGCTACCTCTCTCCATCATAGCATAATGTAATGGCAGTAACGTAATGAGAAGCGGTAGCTCTTGTTAGTAAGCTTACTCAAATTATTCATTGACAATGTGTCAGGCTAATAGCAAGTGGCAGACAACTTTCATTACCTCTCATTGTTTATAAGCTGATTTTTACTACCTGGGCAACGCCGGGTAGCACAGCTAGTGTATATATATATAATGTGCCGGTATATATAATGTATATATATATATATACTATCATACTATTTTGCTATTTTAGTAGCAATTAATCGAGAGAATAACGCGAGTGGCAGGTGTATATAGTATATTTATTGAAATACTGGTCATACAAGTGTATAAAACTAGCCAGCTAATAGATTTCCTTTAGCCTTCTCAACTACAACTTTGAAGCCTTCCCAGACTTCCTCAGCAGTTGGGGCGATATCAGAAACTGGAGCTATGAATCCATTTGCAACATTTCCTGATGGCCTCAACTCCATAGCGAAGGCGTATTTAGTTTTTAGTGTGCCCTTCACCCAGTCCATAGAGGATCCTGAAGCTTCATCTGAAAAGTACACAAAATCTATTTAGCAAATCTGGTGACAAAAAATGAAATTTTTTTTTGCGCTGTTAGTAGAAACTTTTCCATTCCCAAAATTGATGTCCATAATGTTTAAAAAATTTCGAAAAATTAAATATATTAGATTGATTTTGCTGTGATGTTAAAAGAACACTTGATATTTTCTAGAACTTCTCAAAACTTTTTAAAGAATTTTTAATGTGCTACACAGTTATTTATATTAATGTTTTTGCAGTAACTGGGTATCAAAAATGTATAGCCTATGATCGGTTAAAAAAAACTAAATTGGGAAAATGTATTGTAAAAATATTGTAATAAAAAAATGCGCAAATTGCACACAACCTTTATAGAGTTAAATAAAAAAGTACTGGGCAACTAGCTATAGACTTACATAGAAGGTCTGGCACTCGTCCAACTCTGTATGATGCACCTGTAGATTTCCTCATAGCAGAGGTTGCACTAATGCTCAGGCTGACCTGCAAATGTCACCAATCACAGTTCATTGTCACCAAAAGAAACAGACATGTTAGGTGAGTCCTTGGAGATTCCCACCAGTGGTGTGGTTTATTGAGGCAATATTCATTGCATATACTTTTATACACTTTACCTTCCACTTGAATATGCATCGAAATAAGTTATATGTACGTCTATATTTCTCAAAGTATGTGTGTATGTGGATCTGTCATTCCGGCTATAGCTATAGAGCACGCTAATTATTTTACCGATGCGGCCACGCGTTATGATGCTCCTGTTAAGAAATATTTTTTGTAAGGTTTGATTACTATATCTGGGGTCAAGGACAATTTTTATCACGCAAACAAGTATATTGTCTCCTTAATGTCGTAGTCAAAGTTTTGATGGATAGCTTCTGGTGGAACAGTAACCTTTTTTATACACACACTTATATGCAAGAATTATTATTATTAATTCAATATATTCAGGATTTTCGTTTTGTTTTCTCAGTTCGTATTAATTGTATCGTTACGGAATAGTTTTTTATTGTAATCGTAGCAAAACTGACATAATTTAGCTAATACTTGCTAACTATTTCACATTTACATCTAAACCTTTTTATAGTCGTTTTATTTTTAAAAATTTATTCGACCTGCATGAAGCATTTTCTTCATGATATGAAGTTTAAAAGCTGTTTGACAAAGTTTGAAAACCTTTACAGTTGTTTTTATTTTGTCTCTTAATTTATTTGCTAACTTAACTTATTAATTTATTTATTGGCAAGTCGCAGGCAACTACTTACCTGCCACTGTCTATAAGCTGTTTTTAATACTCGGCAATGCCAGGCATTCACCTAGTTTATACATCTCACACAGTTTTTAGGATGTCTGCGTTGTGAGGTCTCAGGTTCGATTCCCAGCATCTGCTTTTTTATGCAGTACGTATGAGATTGTGTGTATATAAAACACACATATGTGTGTATACTGTATGACAAACATACATATATGCAACTGTAATTATAATAAAAGATGTTTAAACAGTGAAGAGTTTCCCAAAAATTCCTGACACCATTTCTCCTTATTCACTTCAAACCATTTAATGTTGGAAAAAATGAAACATTTGACGAGTTATTTGTAAGAACTTTGACATTAACCGATAACATAGTAGCATATTCACTATGTTTCCATGGTGCGCAGTACTGCGAAGCAGCCCCCTCCGAAGTCGAGGGGATTGTACGTTTCCATGCTGCGCAGTGGTTTTCAGCAAATACCGCAAATTAGCCAGAGAAGAGAAATTGTATAAATCGAATCGCCTGATGGAGAAATAGAATCGATCACGGATACCGAACGTCATAAACAGTCTTTTTTATTATTCTGTCGTCATTATACTTTTATTTACAATACACATTCACAATGTTTTACAAACCTTAACACACTTTTTACATAGTAATATATTTTTAATAAGTATTTTTAAGTAATATATTATTTAAACGTTAATTTAGGACTTGCCACCTATTTTTCGAAGTGTTGGCATCGATAACAAAGTCCAGGAAAGTAATCACCTTATCATCCTCGTGAATGCAGACTATAATTAAGTTTATGTGAAAGAAGATCGGAAGTATAGTAAAAAAAACAAGATTAGCAGAACAACCTTTGTACTAGTTTATGGCCATCGAAAAATCCGTCTCCACGGCATGAGAGCTATGCGCAGCCACTGCGCAGTCGCTGTTTCCTTGCTGCGAATTTGCACTGGCTTCGCACTGATCAGTGCGCAGTGATTTCAGTGCGAAGACGCCGTTTCCATGATTCGGAGATAGCGCAACTCCGAAGCACTGCGCATCATGGAAACATAGTGATTGATTAATAAATAGACAGACTCAGTAAGCTTAGAACGTATGCATACATCTATCACATAGCATATTAAGTTGTAAAGCATATTTTACTAAGATCCATACAGCTGCAGTGTAGGGCCATCTGAGTACGCCAGTGCAAAAGTGCTACGCCGACAAGCATACCGTGCTACGATAGAGTGATATAGTAGTGCAAGGTTGTAGTATTTCAAGGTTGTATCTTTAGAAGGTCAAGCACAAGTGTGATGCCTTTGATTGCTAAAGCCGTTTCCACCGCACATAAATGACCAATCGCACAGGTACTTCGCTTTCAAACAGTGACACTAGATCATGACTGAATGAAAGCGACAATTTGTTTCCATGATGACATTGCATCGCCATATGGGGGGGGGGGTGTGTGTCGCTACCCTATCTCTGTATGCATACTGTAAAGGTCTGGCCACGGTAGCTGAGCCAGCTTTACTTCCCTAGCAAGGCAGTGTAGTCTGAACACTGGGCCTTCCCCTCGTCGGCCTGCCTGACACACCTAGTGGTCGGATCAGGCCGCGGCGGGCTGTCCTCAGTTCAGGCTCACTTGGAAGGCTAGCACGGCCTGCTCTCTGAGACCCTATCTTGGCTAATTTAGGTCCCGGCTAGCTTACTGGAGGGCCTGATCTCCAATGCTATCGCATTTCTGATCAGGTCCGATCGTAACGCAGCCAACCCCTAGCCTTCCTTAGGTGTCTCCCTAAAGCAGTTCGTGCTTGAAGCCAGATCAGTTCTGGCAGAAGGATCCTTATTCAGCCAACCAGGCAGGCATCAAACGCAGACAGTTTGTAAGAATAAGTATATAGTGTATTTAACGTATCTCAGCACATGTACAACTCTGTCTTGACAGTATCAAATCCGTAAAAAGAATCCCAAAGAGTTGGCCTATGCCTTCTCCTTTTATACTATTTGCTCCGCCCACAATTATATAACATTCATTGTTTCACATCAGGCCTGTGAGGCAGGCCCAGACAATAGGCATAATGGGGTGCTAGCAGGCCTGTGAAGCAGGCCCAAAAATGTAGTATTATATAACAGTAGAAATAGAAATAGGTTAAGACATATACAACAGGTTATGGTCAACAGTTAACAGGTTAAGAAATATACATAAGTGACTAGGCATAATGTTAACAGGTTAAGAAATATACATAAGTGACTAGGTTTAGAATAGTCCCATCCTCCACACACTCCCCCCCAATTGTTTGGCCTGGGGTCAACAATTTACCCGAGGTGGAGTCATAGATGTCTAGCGATATTGGTTTGCACAGTTACGTAAACGCTGTACCTCTTGGTAGCTAGCTCGGGCTAAGCTTTGATATCGCCGGTATTCCTTTTCTTCACGGTCGGCCCGGCGGAGATAGACTTCCCTCTTGTTGGAGTAGTGAGGCTTTTTCTCTCCGCTGGTTGGCCTGTGTACCTTTGTGATTGGTTCCTCCACTATTCCCTCCTTATCTGCCGTGCTGGCATGGATTTCCAATATTGGCTCTTCTTGTTGAGTATCTCCTCGTTTTATCTTTTTCGGAATAGTGTATCCCGAGAGGAAGGATCGACTTGGTTCCTCCCTGCCTTTGGTATCCTGGCGATTTTGTACTCTGACTGTCAGGTTTGGAATATCTGCCCCTGGTTCTGTGGCAATCGTTGGTTTTGTGGTTTCTATTTTTCTCTTTGCCGTCCATCCTTTCCCATCTTTGACCGGCATGCAGGTGCCGAAAGGAGGGCGGTTTTCCCACCCGATGTATTCGCAGAATTCCTGAAAAGACTCTTCGTCCACCTGAAAAACCACGCGCGGGTGATTCTCGATGTCTTCCTCCGTCCGTTGGTGCTTATAGATGGAGAAAAATGAAGAAGAATTCTTCTGGCATTTGCACCAAAATCGCCAGAAGTGTTGTCTGATGTGGCGTCGCACCACCCGGCTTTCTCTATTCTGGAATCCACATAATCGACACTCTCCCTTTTCTTTGTCCTCTGCAGCCTCCATCTTTTTATAGGATTCGGGCGTATACCAAACGTTCCTGGGAGAGTCCTTTCGTTTGGCCGAGTTCGGGCTCCGTTTCGGCTTTTTCTTGGCTGATGTCGTTCCTAGCCGGATCACTCGCACATTTATCTCATCGTCCTGATTTGGTTTGGTCCCTTTATATGCCATTGGTGTGGCCTTTAAATTTGTTGAAGATACGCTGACACGGCGCGCTGGATCTATGCCTGTCTGTGTGGCTGTTGTCTCCGTCTCCTCAAGTATTCCGTCAAGCTCCGTGAGTAGTTGCTGCAATTCTTTATCTTCGTACTGGGTACTTCTCGGGTCCATGTGGCTAACGTAATTGCGAACTGTCTGGGACAGAGAGCAGTCGTGAAATGACGTGTATGCGAATTGGCTAGGAGCAGCATTGTGGTTGACTGAGCGTAATGGCGGCCAGTTTCCGGTGGAGCCTCGTCCTTGGCCCGGGCCAACTGTGTCGCCAGTAGTTACTGGTCCAGATCGTCCCTGGCCGGAAAATCTCTCTCTCTCGGAGATTTCTCCGGCCTCTGCGATCTTCGCCCCTTCGTTCCAGATCGTTTGTCCTTTCTCACTTGTTCTGGTGGTTTGGATCTCCGCAGTCATCGCCCTCTCCAACTCCTCCATAGAGTCTTTCAACGTTCGATATTGTAACTCTCCTTCCTCGTCGAGGACAAGGTTTCTTTCTTTCAGCAGCTCATCTATGTCCTCCAAACGGCTCCTTAACAACTCGTATCTCTCTCTGGCTGCTGGGCTACTCTTCACCTCTTCTGAGAGTTGGAAGTTTTCCATCTGTTCCCTTTCTCCTGTTCCCGTGTTCTGGCGCATTAACGGGCTCCTCCTCAATACTGCTATCCACGGGAAGGGGATGCTCCTCCTCCGTCAGGGCTTCCAGTAGTCGCCTCCGGAATGTTTCCCCCTTACTGGGTGCGGGAAGAGGGTCCCTGTCCCTAGGCTGCAGGGGTGGTTGGAAAGCGGGTTCCCTCGCGTGGAACTCCAGGGTAGGCAACAACTCGATCGGTTCTTCTCTACTTCTCCTATTGCCGGTAGCTCCTCTCATGTTGGGGCGCCGAGCCGGCTCCCTGGTGGCCGGGGCCCTACCATCTGCTTCTGAGCATGCAACATAGGGCTTCAGGCGTTCCTCGTTCTGAACGGATACCTGACCCTGCCGTTCTACTTGATAGATATTATTAGAGTGACGCTTGGTGACCGTGTACGGCCCCACGTATTTGGGTTGGAGTTTGGGGTTTTCACCCCTCCTTCGCCGCTTATTGACCAACAACACCAGATCTCCCACTTCAAACAGGGGTGGCTCTTCCTCATCCTTTACCCTTACTTTCATCTGGCGCTCCCGGAGAATCTCGTGAGTTTCTTCTAGCCGACCGGCCAACTCCAACACGTAGGGCTGGATGGCTTGGTTGTCCGTGGCTACTGGTTCGGATAGCTGGTCGGGCAGACGCAGCTCCCTGCCCATCATCATGAAGTTCGCAGTTTCTCCGGTGGCGGAGTGAGGTGTGCCCCGAAACGCCCTCATGATTTGGGGTAACAACAGGTCCCATTCTGTTGGTCCTCGGCGGAGAAGTAGGGCCCTCAATGAGTCTCCCAGGCTGCGGTTGTTTCGCTCTACGATTCCATTTCCTTGAGGGTGGTATGGGGTAGTCCGTGTCTTGGTTACATTCCATAACCTGCACAACTCGCTCATGAGTTTAGATTCAAACTGGGCTCCTTGGTCCGAATGCAACTCCTCCGGCAGGCCGAAGTAGCAGAATACCCTCTCATCCAGGGTCGTGGCCACTACCGGTGCAGTTGCATCCGGAATGGCTATGGCATCCTGCCATCTTGAGAAGTGATCACTGATCACGAGAATCCACTTGTTCCCCTTCTCAGTCTCTGGCATTGGTCCCACCAGATCCACTGCCAACTTCTGCCAAGGTCGCCCGGCGTAGAGTCGGTGCCGGCTCTTGGTGGCGTGGTTCCCCCCGGTCTTGGCTACCTGGCAGACCTCGCACGTCTTGATCAGGCGACGTATGTCTGCACTTAGGCCCGGCCAGTACCAATTTAGTAGGACTCTCTTCGTTGTCTTGTGCACCCCTGCATGAGCCAGCCGATGAGTTTCCCAGATGACCCGATTTCGGTCTGCTCGGGGGCATAGGGTGCACCATCGAGAGTAGCCGTTCGTTATTAGCCGAATCTCCAGGACACCGTTGGTTGATAGCCGCATGGCTTCTCGCCTTCTGTGTAAGATTCGGAGCTCATTGTTCCCCAATGTCAGTTCTTCCTCCGTCAATTCCTGGTCATTTCTTACAGCCCAGTACATTCGGGCCACGGCCTGGTTCCCTTCCATCTGGCTTTGTACCAATTGACGGAAGTTCCGCTCTCCGGGCAATTTGATGGCGGCCACCTTGTTAGGGTCTTCCTTCATCATAGCCTGCTTACTTGGACCTCCGTCTCTCTCTCTTCTATGCGGGTGCATTGCCGGCAGTCCTCCGGGCAGGCTTGCCGACTCAAACCGTCGGCGTTCCCGTGTTTGGCCCCGGGTCGGTGTTCCAGTTGGTAGGTGAACTCCGACAGGATCTCCAACCACCGGGCCACCTGAGCCGACGGTTCCCTTCGTCGGCACAACCATCTCAATGAGGCATGGTCCGTTCGGAGTAGAAAGCGCTGTCCATATAAATAAGGTCGAAAGTGTTTTACGGCCTTTACCAACGCTAACAGTTCCTTACGGGTAACACAGTAATTCTGTTCTGCGGGGCTGAGTGTTTTACTGTAGTACGCTACTACTGTCTCCCTACCATTCTGGTTCTGAGACAACACCGCCCCCACTCCCACGTTACTAGCATCGGTATCCAAGATATACTGGTTCCCGGGGTTGGGATAACCCAAGACCGGTGCCGTGACCAACCCCCGTCGGAGTGTCTCGAATGCCGCTTGCTCCTCGTTGCCCCACTGCCAGGCTTTTCCTTTTCCTGTCAGAACAGTGAGTGGCTTGGCGGTAGTGGCATAGTCCTTCAGATACTGCCAATAGTATCCAGTCATCCCTAAAAATGCTTGTAACTGTTTCACATTCTGTGGGACTCGCCATTCTGCCACTGCCTTGATCTTCTCCGGGTCAGTGGATACTCCTTGCGGGCTCACCACATGTCTGAGATATTTCACCTTCTCCTGGAGGAGTTCACACTTCGAGGGCTTTAGCTTCAACCTGGCCGTTGCCAGCCTCCGGAAGACTTCTTCCAGGCGAGCCAGGTGTGTTTCAAAGTCGGGGGCGATGACGATAATGTCGTCCAGGTAGAGCAAGAGAGTCTTCCAGTGGAGTCCTTGCAGGGAGCCGATGTTAGTCCGAACGGCAGCACTTTCCACTTCCATAGCCCACTTCGGGTGGTGAAAGCAGATCTTTCCTGGGCTTCCTGGTCCATTGGCACTTGCCAGTATCTGCTGGTCAGGTCTAGTGTGCTAAAGAATCGACTTCCCGCCAGGGCGTCCAGGCTCTCATCGATTCTTGGGATTGGATAGGCGTCCTGTTGTGTGATGGCATTTAGTTGCCGGTAGTCCACGCAGAACCGCCACCCGCCGTCCTTCTTCCGAACCATCACCACTGGTGAGCTCCAGGCCCCATTTGCAGGTTCGATCAGGCCCTTTTCCAATAGGTCGGTCACCTGTCTGTCCGCCTCTGCCTCCTTGAGGGGCCCCAACCTATGGGGAGGTTGTCTAATGGGCCTGGCTCCTTCTATCAGCGGTATACTGTGTTTTACCAGATCGGTCCGCCCCACATCGCCCTCGTACTTACTGAAGACATCCTGGTATTTAGCCAGCAGGGCGGCCAACTTCCGCCTTTCCTTGTCGTGCGAGCAACCTCGGACGGCCTGATCGTAGAGCTCGACTAGATGTTCGGGCACTGCTTTCCCAGCGTATACAGCTGTACACCCTACTCCAGTTACTTCGGTGTTGAAGTCTTTTGGTTCAGTCCAGGGTTCGGCCTGCACATCTTCTGCCCTGATGGCAGTGTACAAGCCTATCACTTGTCCAGCCGCCAATTCGATGGGGTGGTTACCCGGGTTTAGGCATTGCACGGCCACGTCGCCCTGGTCTCCGGGCTGATTCAGGCTACGTGCCACCGGAAGGTGCGGGTCAGCTCCCTCTATTATGCCTACAGGTACATAATTTCGGGCTGATATCCTTCCCGCCACCGTTACTTCAGACAATGGTGGAATGGTGACCTTCTTCCAGGTGTGTACCTTCGACACCATCAGTCTGCCGTATTTATTGGTACAGGAGAGTCTTCTGTCCCCGATGGAGATGACGGGTTGGTCGAAGTCCATGTGACATCGGTGTGAGATCAGGAAGGGCATCCCCAGGATGGCGTCCTCGCTGATTTGGCTCACAATGAAGTTTTCCTCGATCGGTACATCGCGGACTCTCCCGGTTAGTCGGATTAGTCCGTAGAATTGGAGCTTACTCCCGTCTGCCATCAGACCGTATCGGTCATTTTCCTCCAGTTGATCTCTAATCCGGGCTGGCATTTGGTCAAACATCTTCTTTGACAACAGGTTCGTATTGCAGCCGGTATCTATGAGAAAGAGCAGGTCCTGTCTCTCCATTTTCCCGGGCAAGAAGTAGCTAGATTTGTGGGGCTTTTTCAAGGCTCCGATTCTTGGTAACTCATTCCTTTCGCAGGTGTCGTTAGGCGCCCCTTTGGAATATCTTTTTCGTGGCAGACGCCAATGCCTGTCCGGTGGTGGACTCTCATCGAGCTGGTCCGCCAGGCTTTCCTCGGGAGCAGCTGGCCTTGTGCTCTCCCCGTACCGGCCTGTCGGACCCGACACCGGACTCAGGCGTTGGCTTGGGTCTCCACCCCGGAACGGGTCGACTTGGTTCGACTCCCGTCCTTCCTCTACTCCTGATCCTGGGGGGCAATAGGCTCGATCCCAGCCCCACCCGTTCCTGGATCTGCGACCCCCTGGTCTCTGGAATTGCTCCACCATAGCTGGTTCCTCTTCCACTCCCGATCTGGGGGGTATAGATCTCTGGAGAAGCTCAGCTCCGGATGAACTGGCTCTCGCTCCCAATCTACCCTGTCCAAATCTCTGGGAAGGATCAGCACTGGCTGGGCCTTTTTCCCCCGACCTAGGTCGTTTTGGTTCCTGGAGGCGTTCGCTCGAGATTAACTTCTCCTTCTTTCCCGATCTGTGTTTAGGTCTCTCGAGAGCTCCAGCTGGTGCTGGATCGGCTCTCGGTCCCGACCCTCGCGGTCCAGATCTTTTGGAGTAGTTTTTCCCGATTGTACCTTCCTCTAGACTACCGACATCTCCTGATGTCGCTTTTTGTCTAGCTTGCCTTTGGGTTTGGCAAACATACCGCCTCTGGGCCTGTTGGACCTCCTGCGGCGATGCTTGAGGATCCATCTCCATGTCTCCTTCGGCTTCGGCTAGGCCTTCTAAGCTCTGGTAGTGGTTGTAGGTGGGAACCTTCCCTACCGGAGGCCTCTGCGTGATAGCTACCGGATTTGCAGGGTAGGACCAGCCTTCCGGGTCCACCTCCGCCTTCCTTCGGCCTGCCCCTCTCACCTTTTTGTAATTATTGGTTCTTGGTGCCCTATTGCAGCCAGCAGGTTGCCCTACTGCTGCGGGCGGTAGGCGTTTCCCTGGTTCTGTCCTTGGGTGGTGTGGCTACGGGGTTGGTTCTTGGGGCAGTTCCTCCTCCAGTGGCCTGCCTGATCACACCCCCAGCATCTCCTTACTTCTTTTCCCCGAGTCACTTGCTGTGGGGGACCTTGTGAGTGACTGACTTGTCTCTTGAGATCGGCCATTTCCTTTTTTAGATCCTTCATCGTGGTCAGGAGTAGACCCAATGAGTCGGGGGCAGCACGGACTATTACGGCCTGCTCTTCCATGGCCTGCTCGAGTTTGTCCGGCTGGACTGCCCTTACCCCGGGTCTCGCTGGATGGTTCTGTCGAATGGTCATCTCGGGCCGTATCTGTAGGTACTCATTTCCTGCTCTCACGGCGGCCTCCAGGGTGGGGTGGGTACTGCCAAAAGGTGTCTTTGCAGGTAAATGTTACCCAAGGACCCGCAGAAGGTATCCACTGCCATTTCCTCCCTCATTCGATCGGACAACTCCTCGAACGCAATGCTCGTAAGTCTTTCTATACGAGCAGCATGCTCGAATAACGTGGTGTGGGTTTCCTTCCTCAGGCCCTGCAGTTCCGACCTTGCCTCCTTGGGGGTCATGCCGAACCTTGCCCGGAGGGTGTTGAACACCGCCTGTAGTGTATGTCCATGCCCACATTCCTTGGCCTGTTCTTTCAGCCTTCCTCGAATGTGTAATAAGGCGGATCTGGCTCCCCAGTCATTGGCGACAGCCACATCATTGAACTGCCTTATAAAGGCCTCCACATCACCGTTCCCATCGTACTCAGGAGCCTTGAATGTCTCTCTGGGTACCGGTGGCTCCGGATTCCTTTGTGCCTCTTGGTTCACAAGCATCCTCTCTAACGCGTTCGTTAATCGCTCTAGACCCTCTAGTCCTTCCCTTTGGGGGACTCCCGGTCGTTCCGCGCTACGAGTGCGTCTTTCCATGATTGTGCCTTGCTAGTTATCTTTTGTGGATTGATTAGATCCCACTGCTGCCACCAGTGTAAAGGTCTGGCCCCGGTAGCTGAGCCAGCTTTACTTCCCTAGCAAGGCAGTGCAGTCTGAACACTGGGCCTTCCCCTCGTCGGCCTGCCTGACACACCTAGTGGTCGGATCAGGCCGCGGCGGGCTGTCCTCAGTTCAGGCTCACTTGGAAGGCTAGCACGGCCTGCTCTCTGAGACCCTATCTTGGCTAATTTAGGTCCCGGCAAGCTTACTGGAGGGCCTGATCTCCAATGCTATCGCATTTCTGATCAGGTCCGATCGTAACGCAGCCAACCCCTAGCCTTCCTCAGGTGTCTCCCTAAAGCAGTTTGTGCTTGAAGCCAGATCAGTTCTGGCAGAAGGATCCTTATTCAGCTAACCAGGCAGGCACCAAACGCAGACAGTTTGTAAGAATAAGTATATAGTGTATTTAACGTATCTCAGCACATGTACAACTCTGTCTTGACAGTATCAAATCCGTAAGAAGAATCCCAAAGAGTTGGCCTATGCCTTCTCCTTTTATACTATTTGCTCCGCCCACAATTATATAACATTCATTGTTTCACATCAGGCCTGTGAGGCAGGCCCAGACAATAGGCATAATGGGGTGCTAGCAGGCCTGTGAAGCAGGCCCAAAAATGTAGTATTATATAACAGTAGAAATAGAAATAGGTTAAAACATATACAACAGGTTATGGTCAACAGTTAACAGGTTAAGAAATATACATAAGTGACTAGGCATAATGTTGACAGGTTAAGAAATATACATAAGTGACTAGGTTTAGAATAGTCCCGTCCTCCACACATACTTAGCTATTGTAACTTTTAATGGTTAAAAAATTGTATAAAACCAGGTTTAGGAGTGAGTCCCACAATATCGTGATCACCCCGAAACACATGAGTGTTTGATGAAAGTTCTCACCAGTTCGTTGTAGTCTGTGGGATAGGCAGATCTAGACCAAGCGTAAGGCACAAACCACATCTGCCCGTAGCTATGAAGAGTCATGAAAACTTTTAGACGTGAACCAAGGTTCTGCAATGTTTGCTTCATGTTGTACACGCAGTTCTCTGACCAGGCATAAGGACCGCAGTAACTGTCAGAGCTCGCTGACCGAGAAGATCCGGATACTAAAAAAGATTTTTGATATTATTGAAAAGATGATTGTCTAGATAAGAAACAACAGAATGCTCAAGGTCAACCAGACTTGTACAACTTTCTGTTCTTGTAACATGTAGAGATCTTTGAATAAAACAAGAATACATAAACTTGATTTGATGAATACCCAATGACGCGTTTTGATGATTGCATAATTATGCATCAAGATATAGTGATCTGCTCATATGTACGTAAATACACTTTTGCAAAAACTCATAAGAAGTTTTCATATGAATGCGGATTTCAAATTGACTTGTACAAGAGACATTCAGCAAGTCTTGGTGCAAAAATACTTTTAAAAGAGAAAGGAATTTAGCATTTCATGAGATAAAACTATTAAACGTATTATGAAAAATATATTTCAAATCTACAGGAGTAATCCGTAAACTAATCAGCTTGAGATAATGAGTTTCTTTTAAATTTTATCGCTGTTATATTGCCTTTCTATTAGGTTTCAGAAACAAAGTGCTTTTGTAGTCGACGTATGTATAATAAAAGATTTAACACATTTTTAACCATCATATAAGCATAACTACTGCTTGTATTACGAAAAGAAATTGATTTTACTTTATTGGCAACTTTTTTATTTCAAAATAAAAATATTTTTAAATTATGGCATAAAAAATAACAAAGCCAAATAAATGGGAAAAAAAGGGCAACAGTTGGCCACGAAAAAAGTGACAGACTTTGGAAACAAATCACAATATATTTTTACTAGTTTTAGTTGAAGATCATTATATCAGACTTGAGTCACGAGTCACTCTCATGTCCTTCTGACATAATTATTAATAATTATTAATAATTATATATATTAATATATATAATAATAATATATATATATTATATATATATTAATAGGTTTAATAATGACTGTTTAAGTCATTATTAAACTTACAACATATTATATCAAAATTCTTAATTTTTAATGTTGAAGCAAAAACAAACCAAGTTTTTTTAAATACAAGTATGACAAGTTCACAGGAGCAGTTAATAATCTAACTAGCTAATGATTTTCAATAGGATTTTTGAGTTTTTTGCATAGCTGATAGCCCTAATATTATTTTGTTTTTTTAGCAAAGAAAATCGTGTTGCAGCCATAAAAATGTAAAATTGGCCTTTGTGCATAATTTTAGAAATGAAAAATAACAAATTGTTGTAACCACCTACCACACCAATGATAGCCCCAGTTCCTGTTTGGATCAACGCCAATTGATCCACTGACATGCCTAGTTCTGGTCTTCCTCCACAACCTTCCCTGAAAAATGTGCATTCTATAAAAGTATAAAACAACAAGAAAACTAGAGATGACTCTAATCAAACTATCATATACTTCTGTATCTACCAAGTTATGTTGCTAGTTTAAAATTTGTTTTTTAAAAATCATTTTGTCTAGCCACTGCTCACAAATATATAGAGCAAACAAATATGAAACACAATTTACCAGTTATTGTTGACTTCGAATTGACAAAAATCATACAATTGTCTTTGATTCACAGCAATTTAGCCTATTTCCTACCCAACTTTAACACTACTGTAAGGGTGGAAATTTTATAGGCTACCTAGGTATAGACTTAGCTGGAATCGCTTGGCAAACAGCATGTATATAGCCCATTAACCCAACTATCAATTAAAAGCAGGTTCGAGCACATAGCCCTCAAACTAAACATGTGTGAAAGTTCTAGTAGTTACGAATTTTAGGCTATTGCTGTTAACCATTAAACAGTCAAAGTATGAACACTAATTTGTTGCATCATCTGTAAGAATATAGATAGATATTGATTTTAATGACCTGATTTTAATGGTCTACCCTGTCTAAAGCAAAGTCGGCCATGTGTGAGTGCTGTTTACATTCTGTAGTGTTGGTAGAGTTCATTAGAATAGCTATTATCAGCATTTACCATTGCTCCTTGTATGCCATGTTTTAGCCCATTAATATGACCTCCTCTTGTTTAAGTGGACCAAAAAGACCTGATTGGCAAGTTTTCTGCTAGTTAGCTAGTACAACTTACAGCTTGCTCAAAAAATTGCGCACTTCCAGCTCAGTATCTCAGGCTACCAACAGAGCCGCTTATATTCTTCTCAAATAGGCATATTTCCCATCTGTCCACTTCTGAAGGCCACAATACATTCTTATTTGCTTATTTTAAATCTGATACATGTATACGACTTGAAAAAAATATTAATGTGGCATGATCATATTTGTACAGATTGATATCTTCAATCATTAAAAACTACGAGTTCAAAATTTACCAGACATTCACAAACATAATTTCACATTTGTTTGGTTAACATATTTACATATTTGCAGTCTACATATTTGAAATTAGAACAAAATAAAGATTTTATATAATTATTTGATGGTTTATTTTAACATTTTATTTAATGAGTAATATATAATTTATGGCTATTGACTAAATTCACAGTGATTAATAATACTGTAAATAGGAATGTTAGTTTTCCTACAAATATATCCTAGTTTACTTCGCACACCACAGTAAGTACATCCCTGTAAGTATGTTATCTATCTACTTACCCCTGAAGTATGAGAGTAAACGTATCCATCAGGATTAGCCACTGGGATAAAGTAAAAGTCAAAGGTCGAGAGTAAATCCATCACTGTGCTGTCTTTTGCCTTGTACTGCGTCAGCATCTTATTGATGATGTTTATCGTTGTCGACACACTCAGCCATTCTCTGGCGTGGATTCCTGAGTCTAACCAGACCACTGGCTTTGCTGTGTTCTTTTTGACTCCTAACTATAAACAAATGACAACGTAAAGATATGTTAAAATTTAATCATCGAAATGTAAATATATTGATATTTATGTAAAACCTATAAAATCGTAACTCTCTAATTTTTGGGTTGAGTTACAAGACATTTTGTTCTGCTGTTAGCTAAGCAACATTTTAAATCTTTTTAAATTAAACTAATTTGAAAAAAGTACTCTTTTAAATTTTGTAGTTTTTGATATCACTTTATTAGAAATAATTTTATTTTAAACAAAAATTATTCCTAAATTATGCCATACCAAAACTTCAAAACAAAAAAAGGACAAAAGTTAGCCACTGAAATCAAATAAATGGTTTGACAAATACATGTAATTTTTAAAATACTTTTCTCTGCTAAGATAACGGATATTAAAATGAAAGATGTTAAAGCAGCTAGCAATTATATTTTTAAAATAGTTGTTAGATGTTGTGTGCAGTTTGTTCATATCGCGAAATTTGAAATGAGTTGAAAACTTTTAACTGTAACCTGTAACTGTCATGTAAAATGAAAATGCAGACCATAAAAGATCTGGAAACGCTTAATTGACGTAAAATAAACATTATTCGAAGTAAATTTAAAAGATGCAAAGACAACTGAATGTTGTATCGAAATATTCTTCTTTTTTGTTTGACAAAATAAAGCAAATTTAATTAAGCAGTGGTTATGACTGACTTGAAAAATAAGTGGTTACAGGCTAAAGTGTTACTTAAAAAAGCAGATGAATTACAAAAAATAGGGAAACTAACACTACTTCAAGTTCATAAGAAACGCTTTTATGAAGCAAAGTAGTGGAATCAAACACTTTTAGTGTTTTATATGTTTAATTATATTAAAGTTTAATTTACAAAACATTTTAGTAGATTTTATTAGGAATAGCCAATCAATATTTTTCTATCATTTGTGACTTTTTTTGGTGTAGGAAGTTATCTGACTATTAGGATGTGTTAAAATTAAAATAAAAAAAATTGATTGCGGTTAAAATGCTAAAAAATACATGCAAAATAACTTCGCTAGTTGCTATTGTTGTGAGAGGTTATATTGTCTATTGCCTCCAAGTTGAAGGGTTACACTTTTCTATTCTATTGGTTTCTTTGTAATTATAGGCGTAATAATCACACTTTCGCTTCATCTGAGTGTTTAAATCACGATGAAGCTTTGTCAACTTTTATCTTGGAGTAGAAACATCCCGATACTTTCTGATAAAATCTACAAAAACTTTATGCAAATTTATCTTCTACTACTTTATCTATCTTAACTATAGTTGTCTATAGTTTCTATTCTGTAACTAAAGACATTATGATGTCTATAGTTACAGAATAGAAAATATAGACAACTATTATAGTTGTTTTTGCAACTATTTCAGCTATTTTACAAGTAGTCTTTGCAACTATAGACATGATAATCACACCTTAGTTTGAATTGAGGGTTTTAACTTCGATCAAGTTTTGTCAATTTTAATTTTAAGACATCCTGGTAGCCCGATCACCTAAACATAAAAACAAATCCTGTAGAAAAAAAGTTTATTAGTTTAGCAATCCTGGAGTTCATACCAATGATAGTTGCCGGCGTTGAGTCATAAGCTAAGGTTTTGCTTAACTCATAGCGTGACGTTTCTCTAACATCTGTAGACGGCAGCTAGATTTGAATTACTACTCTTAATTATTAAGTTGTCAATTGTCATTGGATTATTTACTAGAGATTACAGGTTAGTTACATATGCTATTTTATTTTATTATACCATGTTATATTGTTTCTTGCCACATTTCAGTTAATGTTCAATACTTTTACTTGCTATCATACTGTAACTTTTCATATTTTATTGCATTCATATTTATTGCGCTTAACAAGTTGGTATAAAGTTGCACTGAAATGTTATTTCAGGTTTCACGGTACTTAATAAAGGTTGTAACCTGCATAATAACCACTCAAATCACCTCACAAATGATCCTATGCGTTAATAAAGTTAAGAATTTCCATCAAAGCTCTACAAATCCAAAATAATCGAAAAACTTGGATACTTTTGGATAAAGTTTACTTAAATTATGTATGAGTTCATCTCTAATACAATTAATACCCTGTCAGTCGACTATGCTGTGAGAGATCATCATGTGTGTTGATAAAGCACAGAGAGTAACTATCTGCACAATAATTGGACAGACAGCTTCACTTTAGACAAACAGACAAATGGACAGACAGACAGACATGACAGTAAAGATTACAAGCTGCCTTTACAAGTAGTTTTTAGCTTATTTTAAATTATAATTAGATCAGAGAGAATTATTGTAAATATTGTTTTTATTAACTATTATTAGTCATTTTAAATGATAGTTGTCACTCCCTTCATTAAAAAGCCTTTGTATTTGATGAGTGGGAAATAATTTATGTATAATTGATTTGTTGAAATGAGTGGTCCTCATTGGATAGATTACAAATTTTACTAATTCCTTTTATCTGAAATCAGTTTCATTCGAGATTCATCCAAGAGGACCGACAGATTCGTCATAATAAAAGGTGACTTTTGAATCAATGTTAAATGATCAGAAATGATAAAGTGCAGTAAGGATGTCAAAGCAGTTTCTTTCTGTGATACAATAGCAGCAGTTTTAAGTGAACTTTCATGCATGTCACAAAAATTTTGTACGAACTTAATGAGATAACTATAATGTTGAGCAATGGGAGACTCCAATTCATGGCGTTCAGCTTATTAAACTGAAACTTTAATCATATGAACTAATAGGCCAATTTTTGAGGCCTCAAACTAATTGTGCCAATCAGAGAATAAAAATTCCTTTATTGTGGAAAAGGTGCTGGCGGATGTTCAACAGCCAATAACAACAATGAACAAAAATATTTTGGTGAGCATACTGCATTTCACGTAGGCTACATTGAGTTCTGTTTTAAATAATGAATGATATTACTAGACCATAAATATACTTGTTGTGATAACCAATAAGATTGTTTTTTTAATTATTTTGTGCAAAGAAAATTTAACACATCCAGCTGAAAAAGGATGCAAATTCTATATACATCTGCTTGGCTACAGAAAACAAGAAGTTGAGTACCTTAAAAGTAAGATTGAAATCAAGCGGACATTGTACTCTACGCCCCTACCTTGACTAGATACTGATCTTGGCCCTGATAGGTTTTTCCAAGAGTGTGTAGGCTCATTATGTCTTCATTCTGAGACCTCTTTTCTTGAGCCCAGTTGTATATCTACAGCACATAAACAACAGCTTCCAGTAGTCAAAACGACAAACAACATCCACCGTTGACAGATAAGGACGGCGTTATAAGTTATGGTAGGAGAGACGGGTGGTCCAGTCAACCTTCCCAGGGTCAGCTGACAAACTACATCATTTTGTTTAAAGATGGGATTACATCAAATTCTAGTAGTTTTTATAGAGCAAATAGCTGCTTTTGTCATTTCAGATCTTGTTTGTTGTTTCAGGTGATTTGGCTGCCAGAATGTTTCAAGATTAAAATCGACAAAGGTAATCACAGGTAAAACACTAAAAAAAGATATGCCCAGACATCCTCAAAAAATACATCAATGGTCGTGCTTTCTGTTTGTCCTTTTAGTTATGACATCGACTATTGCGTTCAAGTTTGGAGTATTGTATACGAGTAAAGTATTTGAAAACAGTCTAGGTAGAAGCTCACAACATTCAGCTCATAATTTATCCAGTTTATTCTTGTTAACTTTCCATACTGATCTCTGTATTTAAGCAATTATGATATAAAATTTTTAGTTGCTATAATGTGGCCTCCTTCCTATTTCCAAAGCATGAGAGCTTTGATTAAATCTTTCTAGTTGTAAAACCTTTATAAGATATTGTATGTGAACCAACTATGATGTCAGCAGGTAGAAAATGAAATTATTAAACAATTTTTGTTGCTGTCAATGATGGTGATATATTAAATAACGCAAAAAATTATGAACATTGTACTTTCTCCAAATTTGTCAGAATTTTTTATCATGTGAGGAGTTACCCTACCCTTAATACGAACTGTGCTTAAAACTTACAAACGTAAATACTACCTTTTTATATATTTGGTGTTACTCGTAAAATAATAGCAAAAGTATGTTATATTTAGTTGAATATAATAGACTTTAAGCAATTAAGCAATGGATTTGCCATAGCTTGCACACATGGAAGAGCAACAAGTAACAAGCCATTCTAGAATGTTATTTATATGCCTTACTCTGTAATCATATTGGAGGTTGAAAGACGTACTGCAAACAATGACATAACACTATTAAAACTGAAAGTGAGCACCAACTCAGCCGACAAGCCTTTGCTTAATAATCATTCTTTTAGTCATGCTAATGCTAGTCATAATAGTCATGCTTTTAGATGACTCACTAAATTTTAATAGTGGCTCTAGATTTGTGGAGTTTACCACCAGTAGCGTATCAGCTACAAGACTTCTGCAATTAGACATGTCTCCAAGCAAGCTGCTATAACAATTTTTTAAAAACCTATCAGTAGTTTTTGCACAGTGCGTGAAACTCTGATGGTACTCACAGCTGAATAAGTTGGGAATCCTCCAAGCACATTCTCCCGAATGATGTTGACTTGCCTTTTGTCTGGACTATGAGGGTGCTGACCCATGCTCTCTATCAACCTTATAAGTTTAAAGAAAACTTTAAATTGTTATTCATGTAATATGTATATATAATAGTACATGCATGTACGTATAAATATTATATTTATATACACATCTATATATATGAATTACAACATTTGTCATTCATCATTTGTAATGCCAGTTATAGCGACAAGGTTTTAGGAACTAAGAGTCTGCTTCGCACTGGACTTGACCACGGAACCTTCAATTCCGCATACAAAAGAGTTATTCATTACACTACGAGTCCAACTGGTCATACTGATGAATAAATGTGCACATACTTATTACACCGGTTAAAATATACACACTTGAAGCGCTTACGAAAACACACTACTAGCTTACTGTTACTGGTTACTACTAGCATTATTGAAGGTCATGATTGTGTGAGAGATTATGACGCGTAACGTAAGGATTACAAGCTGGTTTCCTGGTTCTTATTTATATATATATAAATATATATAAGAACCAAGAAACCAGTTTGTAATCCTTCTGTTTGCATAAGGGTTATATATATATATATATATATATGTAATCCTTTTATATATATATATCTCGCATATATGTATATATATATCGCATATATATCGCATATATATATATATCGCATATATATATATCGCATATATATATCGCGCATATATATACATATATGCAATATATATACATATATATATATATGCGATATATATATACTATATATAAAGTATATATATATATATATATATATGATATATATATGCGATATATATACAGTGTATATATGCGATATATATATACAGTATATATATGCGACATATATATATATATGCGATATATATACGATATGTAAAAATATGCGATATATATACTGTGTATATATGCGATATATATACAGTATATATATGCGACATATATATATATATGTTGCATATATATATATATACGCGATATATATATGCGACATATATATATCGCATATATATACTGTATATATATCGCATATATACACAATATATATATCGCATATATTTACATATCGTATATATATCGCATATATATATGTCGCATATATATACTGTATATATATATCGCATATATACACTGTATATATATCGCATATATATCACATATATATATATGTATATATATATATATATATGCAACATATAAAGCAACATCAACCACGAAGGCGAGGTACGTCACAAAGCCATTACCAAATACAAGAAACGCCTTCAGCAGGTCTTACGGAGCCAGCTCAATACCAAGAACCAAGTCATGGCAATAAATACCTACGCACTGCCAGTAATAAGCTATCCAGCAGGCATAATAAAGTGGACTGAGGAAGCCATCAAAGAAACAGATATAGCAACTCGTAAACTGCTGACCATGCATGGAGCACTCCACCCAAAATCTGATACTATTAGATTGTATTTTGATAGGAAAGATGGCGGTAGGGGACTCAAAAGTGTACAGCAGACAGTGAAAGAAGAGGAGCAAAGCATCAAAGCATATGCAGTCTCCATGGCCATTTCATATAAGTTGCTAGCTGAATTTCAATCGGCTGCTCTTACAACGGACCTAGGCCCTGATGATGAGGAAATTGACTGGCACACGAAACTTCTTCATGGTGCTTACCACCGAAAAATATCTAAGGTTGGCGATCTTCACCAGACATATATGTGGCTTAACAAAGGAAACCTAACGGCCAATACAGAGTCGCTAATCATGGCAGCTCAGAAGCAAGTGCTCCCAACAAGGCAACTCCAAACGAAAATCTATCACACTAGAGACGATCCTAGATGCAGACTGTGCAAAGATGCACCTGAGACCATCCAACACATCATCAGTGGATGCAGGCAGCTAGCAGGGAACACATACACTGAGCGGCATAATCATGTCGCAGGTATTGTGTATAGAAAAGTCTATGTGATGAGTATGGCCTTAATAAACCACAACACTGGTGGGAAGCTCCTGGTAAGGTCAATGAAAATGACCGCGCTAAGATCCTCTGGGACTTCTAAATCGGAACTGACAAGCATGTCCTAGCAAACCAACCAGATATAGTGGTGGTAGACAAGGAAAACAAGAAGGCTACTATAATAGATATAGCAGTACCCAATGACTACAATATAGCCAGCAAAGAAAAAGAAAAGGTAGAGAAATATCTCCCTCTTAGAGAAGAGATTGAAAAATGCTGGAATGTAAGAACAACAGTTACTGTAATCCCAGTAGTCATTGGGGCACTGGGCGCAATAACACCAGCGCATAAAATGTGGCTTGCCCAAATACCAACAACAATCAACTCAGTTGAGTTGCAGAAAAGTGCGCTATTGGGAACAGCTAAGATCTTGAGGCGAGTGCTCAAACTCCCAGGTCTCTGGTAGGAGACTCGAGTTAGAGCAGAATCTACCACCCATATGGGGTATCCGGGGTGAGGAAACAATTTATATATATGCGAGTATATATACATTTGACATATATAAATACACCGTAAACCCTCTATTTGAGCGCTATTGTGCTTTATTTTCCAACCCTTTCCCAATAGTGGCCGGCAAATGGAGGTGGTGTTCAAATAAAGGCTAGTGTTGTGTTTTTCAAATAGCTTGTCAGAGTTTTATGAAGATAAATTTAACCCTTTTACGGGCAAAGCGAATTTCGCCTATATTTTACACTTTCCTGCGGCTGAGCTCCATTGAACTTTTGTATGCAATAAACTTGCTAACTAACCAAGGATCTCTCAATAAATATGCATTGAGAAGCTGAGAAATATCTCTACCAGTTAATATATATTGCTTACAATCAACCTGCGATGATATTATAGCCTGTGGCCTTGTGCCCTGCTTTGAAATTTGTTGGTGCTTTAAATTTTTTATCATTATGAATTTGAAAGTATATTTTTATTTTATAACTTTATTTAACAAGGTTGCATAAAAACTCATTACACTCATTGATATGTTTGCTACAGTTTGCAGCCAATGCTGGCTTGTTATATGTGATAGAAGAGGAGTTATGAGCGTCGATCCATTGTAAGCCATGTTAACATAACCGCAAGAATGCTATCAAATAATATGCTACAAATATGCAAATTTATAAGTTGCATAATAATAATCTATTAAATGCTACAAATAAATATATTCAAGAACAAGTGACATAAATGAATCATTCTTGTAATACATCAAAAAACAAAAATTAACATTTTTGAAACAAAACTATTTGCATCCTTTGCTCGGCCAGTTGCAATCTGAGTGCTGCTTTTGATAGAGCACACAGCTGTTCAATACCTGCTACAATGTTTTTTGACCTCAACTCTCTTGATCTACTCGACCGTAGCATCCAAACAATTTGTTGACAGAGCAAAATTTTGCGTATTGCATTTCGCATGAATGATAAACTTTTTGCAGCATAGCAACAAACAACTTTCAACCTGAAACTAGTCGCTCATATGCCATAGTAAACATCAACCATTTTTCATTCACATCAAACTATCAAAACGGCGTTAAAACAGCCTGAAACAATTGTTAAGTATTTCAATAAATTAAAAAAAATTAATTTATTAATTAATTTTAACGAAAAGAATAAAAGCATTTGAAGTTCAAAAACAAACTTAGATACAAACAGAGACAATGAAAGAATTAATTGCTATTGATGTAACAGAGCCATTAATGGTACGATTTTGAAGACACTTTTCTCCCGATCACACTCTACAATGGGTTTGCAAAGAGCAAAGACTTTCAAAGTGGCAGTCAAATAGTGGTGGCGTCAAATTAAAGGTTTTATTAGAAGTATATATACATATATATAAATTGGTAGTGATTAAATTACCAGCTAAATTATTTTGCTAGCTTTAATACTATGCATAAAATCTTACTTCTGTACATCTTCTTGAATAATGGTGTAGTTGAAGCCATGAGCTACCAGGTCATCAGCCAACTGCTCGAACTCTTCTGGGCCTACTCTTATGTCTGTTGGACGAACCAGACTCGGGTAAGTCCAGAAATCGAGCTGTTATCATTAAGATTAAATTATTGGATAAAATACTTCAATATTACAAACTAAACAGACACTAATAAAAGCTCTTTGACAGAAAGCTCATAATGGCAACACTTTGACACAAAAACATAACCTCTTTAAATATGCATTTTGTTAGTCAAACCGTTATTCATTGGAACAATTACTCAAACTTGGATACAATGTATGTCACATTATTTGAACCTCTTAAAATGATAAATATTTCATCTAATAACAGTAATAGCAGTAAAATACATTATAAAAAGTCATATAAAAATATTGTCAAATTGAACTCTGACCTAAAACCTTAGAAGTTAGAGTGATAATCGGTAAAAATAGGTTTTCATTAGTACTTTACCTTACAGATCTGTAAACAGAATGCAAGCTTGTCAAAGCATAGATATGATACAGTAGGTAGCGTAATGTATTATTGCTTACCCTTGATATATTTTTAAATAAACATATTTTATCTATCTTTATTATTGCTTTGTTTACTTTCTAGTTTATACCAGTTTTTATATTCTGCTTACAAAACTGTTTTAAGAAATCTTCGACATAACGTTAAAGTTGCGTTGCTCAAATTATGAACCAGATCTCACAAATGATCAAGTTAAGGTGATAGCACATCGAGATTAGACTGTATTAATAAAATCTATTCATAGGTAATAATTTATATAATAGATATACTTATAGCTAATAATAATTAAAATAGATCTCTTGGTAGCAATAATTTTGACAATATATCTAATTATAGCTAATAATTGATATAATATATCTATTGATTGCCAATAATCAATATAACAAATTTATTAATTGCCAATAGTCAATATAACAAACCTACTTAAAGCTAATAATCAAACAATAGATTTATTGGTTGTTAATAGTTAATGTAATAGATCAATATCCAGCATGACATAAAATATACTAATCTAAACACAGTAAGTCTAACATAATACTCTATAAACAAGTCAGCTGTTTTACTTGTACTAAATAATAGATCTACTGATGGATAATATCAAACGATAAATCTATTTATGGCTAATAATCAATTTAATAAATCAATGTCCGGTATTAGTAATAGTGACATAAAATAAATCCATCTAAACACAATAAGAATAACGCATTACTTCATAAATGAGTCAGTTATTGTACTTGCATTAACTATTTCATCAGAGTCTGTAACAAGATACTAAGTATTAATTTTAAATCTAAAATCATGAGTTCTGAAAACCATTTCTGAAATTAACTGCTACAGTTCTGAGCACTATGACTATTAATTCTTTCTAGCGGTGAGTAAGTTACTTTACTTTCAAGGAACACCGGATTTATCTTTCTGATATAAACTAATAAATGTTTAACTAACTATACCAGAGTGCTATCATGAAGGATTCCAAGCCACTTCAGCTGTTCCTGGTCAGAAGCCTGAACACGGATTACCTTGTGCCTGAAAGAACCAGAATTGAATGTCTGAATTTCACCACTGTTACTCTTTATAAATAATCAGATGTATTCTAAGCTATGTCAAGGTTTAGTGTTAGAAAGTGAACTTACACATAATTTTAGTAAATTTTATCAAAAAGTATCGACATTTTTTCATCATTTGCAATTGCTTTTTGTTTGAGATGATCCAATTGCTAGGATGTTTCAAGATTGAGATCGATAAAGCTTGACCACAAAAGTACGATTATGGCGTCTACAGTTGTGAAGAGACTGACAGAATAGAGACTTGCAATGCTGAAACTTGAATACAATAGTTGATATCAGTTATTGCATTGATAGCCACTAGTGACATCATTTTGCCATGTATCTCTTTGAGCATTTCACCCACAACTATGTTTCGTCGATTTTAATCCTGAAACACCCTGGCAGTCAGATCTCCTCAAACATAAAAAACGATATCAAAATATAAAAAATACCCATATATTTTACTAAATATTATATAAATTTATATATTATATAAATATAAATTATTATATTATTAATATAATAATATATATATCATATATTATATAAATTTACTAAAATATTTCGTCAGCTCATATTTAGAGTTTGTATAAGCTTCACCAATTTTAAATAGTTGGAAATTTGAAAAATTCAAACTCACACAGTTTAAAGTATTGTTAGAGACAATCGCAACTTTCATCATTTGAAAACCAATAGATAGCTTTTCAAGAAGCAGGTAATGAAAAGGTAATTTTTCAGATAAGCTGCTCAGTAATAACATACTTTTATACATACCCATCATATCTTACAATTTCTGCAAGGCAGATGGTCGGTGCTATGAAAAGCAAAATGATAGCTAGCAACCTCTGCATGGTTCCTCTTCAGACAGCTGACTGTATAACTAGCTCTTGTACAATGAAATCTTCCAGATGGTGAATTTCTCACTCATCAAGTTGGTCTTACTTATCTATGAGTTTATGTATTTTATCACATCTGTGTATGACCAAGGTCAGCATGTACACACACTTCGTGTTCTATAAGATGATTCTATCCTTATTAAGGCACATCCTGTTTGCTCTGTTGCAGTAACACTGGTAGTCTCAGACTATTGTAGCCGATAGTCTTACTTTGTGTCTGCAAAATGTTATTATAAATGTAAGTGTGATGGAAAGAGCAAACTACAACTGGTCCCAGCTGTCCATGCGTCCCACCGGCCAGCTTACAGAAGGACAGCTCAGCCCAGCCTAACCGAGAGGGACTTGAGCCGTTCATACCATACCGAGCCAAAGAGAAGCCTAGTCAGCTGCCAGATTGTAGAATTAGCCAGCCACCGAGCCAGTACTAAAGGGACCATCCAGCTGCAAGGCTGGCACAAAACAAACCAAGCCTAGCTTGATCCCAGTTACTTACAGATCTGCAGAGAAAATGTAAGCTTGTCGAATCATAGGTATGACTGGGTAAGTGCCGTAATTTATTATTTCTTACCCTTCATGTAATTTTAAATAGACATATTTTATCTATTTTTATTATTATTGTGTTTAATTTGTAGTTTATACCAGTTTTTATATTCTGCTTGCAAAACTGTTTCAAGAAACCTTCGACATCAAGTTAAGGTGATAACACATCGAGATTAGACTGTATTAACAAAAACTGCTGTTAGGTGATAGTCAATATAATAGATCTATTGATAGCTAATAATCAATTTATTAATTTATTGATAGCTAGTAATCAATATAATAAATCTATTTATAGCTAATAATCAATATGTTAGATCTATTGATAACTAATAACCAATATAAAAAATCTACAAATAGCTAATAATCAAATAATAGTTCTGATGATAGATAATATCAAGTAATAAATCTATTGATGGCTACAAAATATAAACCTATAGATCAATTTAATAAATCAATATCCAATATATCTAATAGTGACAAAAGAAACCAATCTAAACACAATAAGAATAACATAATACTCTATAAACAAGTCAGCTATTTTACTTGTACTAAATAATAAATCTACTGGTAGATAATATCAAATGATAAATCTATAGATGGCTAACAATCAATTTAATAAATCAATGTCCGGTATTACTAATAGTGACATAAAAGAAATCAATCTAAACGCAACAAGAATAACGCATTACTACATAAATGAATCAGTTATTGTACTTGTACTAACTATTTTATCAGAGTCCGTAACAAGATACGCATAATTAATTTTAAATCTAAAATCAGGCATGCTGAACACTTTTTCTAAACTTAATTGCATCAGTTCTGGTCACTGCGACTTTCTGGCGGTGAAAAAGTCATTTTACTTTCAAGGAACCTCAAACCTATCTCGGTGATGCGAACTAATAAAGGGTTTAACTAAATATACCAGAGTGCTATCATGAAGGATTCCAAGCCACTTCAGTTGTTCCTGGTCAGAAGCCTGAACACGCATTACCTTGTGCCTGAAACAACCAGAATTGGATTTCTGAATTTTATCACTGCTATACTCTTTATAAATAACCAGATGTAACCTAAGCTGTGTTAAGGTTTAGTGTTAGAAAGTGAACTTACACATAATTTTAGTAAATTTTATAAAAAAGTCTCAGTATTTTTCTACAATTTGCAACTGTTTTGATGTTTGAGGAGATCTGAAAACAGAACAACAATAAAAGAAAAAGCCAAAAAAAGGAAAAAAGGGCAACACTTGGCTACTACTAAAATCCAATAAGCTGTTTGACATATAGTGTTTAAAATTATACTTATTGGCATATCTCTACTTACAATGCATTCAGATTCAGTCGATAGAATCTATTGATCAAATTAAACTAATGTCCTGACAGTCTCGTTGACCTTGATTGTGTGCCAATAAAGTGTACAGAATAAGTAAATGCATAGCTATTTCAAATATCTGGTAGGTGAATTATAAGCTCAGGTGGTACCATGTTGGGATTCTGAACTAAATGTAATGCGTTCAAATTCCAAGCATTGTAACCATTTTTTGCAGATTTGAATGGACTGATATGGCTCTCATTATAGGAAATATTTGTAGAAGCAAAAATGATACTCTAAAATTTCAGACTAGCTGCTCAGTAGTAATATATGTCATACATACCCATCATATCTTACAATTTCTGCGAAGCAGATGGTCGGTGCTATGAAAAGCAATATGATAGCTAACAACTTCTGCATAGTTGTTCTTATGGCAGCTGACTGTATAACTAGCTCTTGTACAATGCAATCTTCCAGATGGTGAGTTTCTCACTCATCAAGTTGGTCTTACTTACCTATGAGTCCATGTATTTTATCACATCTGTGTATGACCCACGGTCAGCATGTACACACACTTTGTGTTCTATAAGATGCTTCTATCCTTATTAAGCCACATCCTGTTTGCTCTGTTGCAGTAACACTGGTAGTCTTGGACATAATTGTAGCCGATAGTCTTACTTTGTGTCTGCAAAATGTTATTATAAATGTAAGTGTGATGGAAAGAGCAAACTACAACTGGACCCAGCTGTTCACGCGTCCAACCGGCCAGCTTACAGAAGGACAGCTCAGGTTAGCCTAACCGAGAGGGACTTGAGCCATTCATACCATACCGAGCCAAAGAGAAGCCTAGCCAGTAGGGAGTACGACTAGCCAGCTGCCAGATGGTAGAATTAGCCGGCCACCGAGCCAGTACTAAAGGGACCAACCAGCTGCAAGGCTGGCACAAAACAAACCAAGCCTAGCTTGGTCCCAGTTGGTATAAGAGGTACGACAGCGATGATCCAGCCTCGCATGGGAAAGCTTCAGTCTAGGCAGTTGACTGCATGTACACAATCTTAACTGTATAAAAACATATACCTTTATACTCGAACAAAGTGGTTGGCTCTAAGTGAAGAGTTCGTGGCGGATCCTCTACATAAGTATAGATATGCAAATAAATGTATCATAACATGCAAATGCTAAGATTATGAGCTTTTTTATAAGTAAAAAAGTTACATTTTTTGCTTAACTCTATAACAAAGTGTTCAAGATAAACTCAAAACTTAAAAGATAAAACTTATATGCTGTCGAGACTAAGCATAATAGATGCTGGCTTATAGACTTCTGGTGAATCTGTGAGTGTATCCCTCTCTCCCTACTTCTCTCTCTTTCTCTCTTTCACTTACTCACTCTCACTTCCTCTCTCACTTTCTCTCACTCTATCAATCTCCCTCTCTCTCACTTTCTCTCACTTTCTCTCACTTTCTCTCACTCTATCACTCTATCAATCTCTCTCTCTTACTCTATCACTCTATCACTCTATCAATCTCTCTCTCTCACTCTATCACTCTATCACTCTATCACTCTCTCTCTCACTCTATCACTCTATCACTCTATCACTCTATCACTCTATCATTCTGTCACTCTATCACTCTATCACTCTCACTTCCTCTCTCACTCCCTCCTCTCTCTCTTTTCCATCCCTCTCTGCTTTATTCTCTCTGCTTTATACTCTATTGTGGCTACTCACAATTGGTAAGATAAAGGTTATTTCTATAATTTAGTGAAAACTCATAATTGTTGTGATACCAGAAAACCCACAATTATAACGATAGTAACTATATTCTAAATTTTTTTTTCTTTTTAAATACCACGTCCTGTGAAGTCTCTAGTGATCATGGTTTTTTCCACCTCCTATAAAGTCTGGTTTCCATATGACAACGCAATGATCGTGCCCGGCCCAGTGATCATGCGCAATGCATTGCTTGGGCTGCGATGCAGTGTTTCCAAAGCGCGCGTAGGCGCCAGGCTTGCATTGGACAGTTTGGTAATTTCCTTACTTATTCGTATGGGAAACCGATTTCTTCGGAAAACAGCCCTCCATTGCGTCTTTGCGCTGTCATATGAAAACCAGGCTTACTCTTTCGTACGGGAGCCCGATTTCTTCAAAAAACAGGCCTTTCTTTGAATTGTGGGATAGGTTGAAAAGGTCGAGCGGTGTATTGTAGGATACATAATTGCACCTACTCGTTGCAAGGATTCATACTGGTGGCTCCTTGCGATCAGTGTGCACACGTCGCGCGATCGTCGTGCGTTGAAGTTTCCTCATCACAGCCGGCCCACGCATGACGTCGTGTGCCTTGTTGCGCGCCTTGCTCTGTCATATAGAAACCAGGCTTAACTATGACATTGGTTAGCAGATTTCAACAGTGTTGTGCCATTGCCTTCCGTTGGGTGTTTTTATTGAGACAACATTTCTATCTAGCTGGTCGTTGGCTCACATAGGAGTTTCTTCCCTCTTTGTCAGATTTTGTATTTTAGTCCTGCAGGATTGCTAGCCACCCTGCTCATCTACACGAGAGTGCAGATGAAGAGCTGGTTTGATTGCTTACGACTCGACTAAAAATAAAAAATAAAATATATAACTCTTAACAGATTCCAAAAACATAACATAATCTATGACTCATACAGAAGGATCAGTTGAGAGAATTTTTCTTATGATAAGAGCGGGGTTTATCTGCTTGTCTATCTGAAGCAAGGGTGAGCGCTTAAAAAAAGATACGAATCATATAGGATTCAAACTCTTCACGGTTAGTTTTCTAGCCCGACACTTTAATAAATGTGCTAAACAACTAACTACCTGGATTTCTAAATGACTGTGCAGATACTGGTCTCTGTGCTTGATTTGCGTGATGATCTCTGACAACACACCAGACTGAGGAAGGACAAATAAAAAAGAAAACTAAATATGAAATAATTAGATTTCCATTTAAGTTAAGGGGACTTACAAATTTTCCCTCCTACTTCTTTTTCATCAACCTGATCTTTTTGTGTTTCATCCTATTAGTGATATAAAATACTTTTTGTTTAGCTGGCATATAGAATATTTTAGTAAGTTAGTACTTGGCTTTTTTCATAAGCCAGTAGGTGAGTAAATATTTTTGATATTAATAGATCACATTTTGTCATTGTGTTTGCGTGCATGCGTACGTGCGTTTGTGTGGTGTGTTTGTGTGCGTGCGTTTGTGTGGTGCTTTTGTGTGATGCGTTTGTGTGGTGTGTGTGTTATGGTGCGTGCATGCGTGCGCTGCAAGAGTTTTATCAATAACCATCAAACCTTTGAATTCAAATTTGAGAAAAAATTAAGTCATGCAAAACTTATTAAAAGCATGAATTATCAAAAGCATAAATTAAAAAGTTTTACAAAAAGTATCAGCTAACGACAACTTCAAACATAGATGGAAGAAACAAACATTAAACCAAAGTTATCCTCTTAATCTATAAGTCCCCATTTAGTAGATAAAAATTTACACACATGTCAACTAGAGTTCCTAAAGTTAGCGTAAAATTTCACATGAGCTGTAGTTGGAAAACAGATAAAGTGACTGTTAAATAACGTGAAAGTACATACCATGATACAAAACTGTAGAATGAGCTTGTTCGTGAGTTGCCATGTAACTTATATGTCAGTGCACCGAGAAGCCAATAATGCCGTGAATCCTATACTGTTAATCTGATAGCTTTAATACCATGGTGATAGCATCACTTACCTCGACTTCTAGTAGCGTCTCACCATTGCCTTAAACATCGTAAGGCTACATAAGACCTCAAAACACGATTACACACTATTGACAATTTTCAAAAGCACTGCAAGTAAAAAACCTAGAAAAGGTCTCTATCTGTTAAACTTTAGAGCTATTAATACAAAAGAAAGTTGTCTTCAAAGTCATGGTAAAAATACGTCATCCCTAATTGCACGTGTTTACTAGAATGTGCGTGCGAGTGCAAGTGTGTGTGCGTGCGGGTGTGTGCGTATGTCTGTTAGTCTGCATAAACACTATGCATTTCCACATTTCTCTGACAGTTTCATCCAAACTTCACATGCATATGTTCTGTGCCTCTCACCAGAGCACTAAAAACAGTTGGTTTCAAATCTCCAACAGGATTCTGAGGGTCAACCACCTAAACACCTACCTGTCTAATTGAAAATAAAATAAAAAGTTCTTGACAACTGTACATAACTGCTAGTCAATAACAAATAAAATGTCCACACAAAACAGTAAGTAGGTAGTGAGGCTATAGGTAAACTAAACAGAGAAGGCAAAAGAGTATATGACTTGAAAAGTCTAACATGTAAAAAGGCCCAAGCGGAGTCAAAGTTATGAGGTACAAGCTATTATTGTTTTGTATCACAAACGCCATCATATTAGAGAAAACAGAATAAATTAAATCTGATTTTATTTAAGTCATCTGTTGGAAAACAGTTTTTAGAAACAAGCCTCTAACTGTGATGTTGAAGAGTGCTTATAACTGAAGATTTTATTGTCTTAGTATATTATATTATTATAATATATATAATATATATAATTATAATTATAATATTATAATATTATAATATATATTATAATTATTATATATATTATATATTATATCTATATATATAAATCTCATAGTTTGTCATCAGTTTGTTCAGGTATAGCGATTAGTATCTAGCAATGACCATTCCGTATTGGAGAAGGTTTGATCTTGGAACATCCCGTTCACCAGGCATTACCTTAACCAACTAAGCTTTGCAAGATGCAACTGCAGTCTTGCAAAGCACAAGTGGTTTTCTGGGATAAAATATGCATATCTTTCTGCGTTATGCGCAATGTCACCAAAGATTGCTCTCACAGTTCTTATTAGTAAGTTGAGCAATATGGATACTAGCTAACTCAAATTAGCCATTGGCAATGTGCCAGGCTAATAGCAAGTGGCGGGCAACTACAACACCTGCCTATGTTTATAAACTGTTTTTAATACTCATCCTAGTCTTTGTTACAATAAGAGTCATAGTAGTCTGTCTGAAACAACGGTGTGAAACTACCAAACAGGGTTCAAGATGGCAGTATTAGGTTTGGTAGCTCAATATGATGACATCTGCCCCAGTTTACTGCATTAGACATTGTTGAATAATTGTGAATATACTTAATTTTACGCTTATCAACTCATCTGACAATCTCTCACAGTACATGAAACTGCCAAAGTATTACATATTTACCTTTATTAGTAAGTATGAAAGAGGGAGCAACTTTGGTTCAGTGGTTAGTGCGCTGGCATATGATCACTAGGTCACGGGTTCAAATCACATGAGAACCATTAATGGTGTTATGAAAGGGCATCTAGTCACGATTGCTCTTGTGTTGAATATCATAAGCAAATGGTCACAGCAAATCCCATGCTAGGAGAATGACCATGTTAATAGACCGAGTTTTTGTTCACACTACCCGACGGATCCGTATACCAAAACCCGAACTCGAAAGTCAAAACCTGAAACCGAAAGACCCAAAATCTCTATTACTCGATACTCGAAAGAAGATAAACCCGTGAGTTCAATGAGTATTACTACTCGTGCCCAGCACTAGTATGTAATCACGTGGGGAGCAGCCGTGGCTCAGTGGTTAGTGCGCTGGCATATGATCAGTAGGTCATGGGTTCAAATCACATGAGAACCATTAATGGTGTTAGGAAGGGCATCTAGTCATGATTGCTCCTGTACCAAATCGCATGAACAAATTGCTATGCACCCCGCACCAGGGCATACCATTTGCGGTGGTGACCTCTAAATGAAAAAAGCTGGAAGGAGTAAATAAGAAAGCTTAAAATAATCTCAGATTCTAAAATTGATGCTGCAAGAAAAATAGAGATATAAAACCAGTTGAATTGACAAAAGTTCGAAGAATCAAATGATTAATGCAGGAAGTAAACATTGATTAGTAAAAGGATAGACAACTTTGACACATACGTGATTGTATCCTGTTAATAGAAAGCTATAATACTAAAACTTAGGTGAGAAATGCTAAAAAACTGCTCCATGCTTATAACTACAGTAGATACTGCTGTAGATCGATCTGTATGCATCGTAGGAAAAGAAATGCACTCGCAATGGGGAATACAACAAATACATAAAACAAAAGCTAAGCTTTATGTTTTAAGCACAGCATAATAAAAAAATCATAAGCATCATCATCCTAACTGAAAACATGTGAAGTTCATAAAAATTACCTGTGGTTCTGTTCAATGCTAAATGTTTAAAAAATTTGCTATGAGCAGTAGTTGAAGTGCAGCCGAGTTTCTCCTCATTGGTTCATATGTAGCAGAGTTACATCTCATTGGTTCATATGTAGCAGAGTTACACCACATTGGTTCATATGTAGCAGAGTTACACCACATTGGTTCGCATGTAGCAGAGTTACTCCTCATTGGTTCGCATGTAGCAGAGATACATCTCATTGTTTATATGCATGTAGCAGAGTTACACCTCATTGGTTCGTATGTAGCAGAGTAACTCCTCATTGGTTCGTATGTAGCAGAGTTACTCCTTATTGGTTCGCATGTGGCAGAGTTACACCTTATTGGTTCATATGTAGCAGAGTTACTCTTCATTGGTTTTTATGTAGCAGAGTTACTCTTCATTGGTTCGCATGTAGCAGAGTTACATCTCATTGTTTTTATGTATGTAGCAGAGTTACACCTCATTGGTTCACATGTAGCAGAGTTACTCCTCATTGTTTTGCATGTAGCAGAGTTACACCTCATTAGTTTGCATGTAGCAGAGTTACTCCTCATTGGTTCGTATGTAGCAGAGTTACTGCTCATTGGATGCTCAAGTAGCAGAGTTACACCTCATTGGTTCGCAAGTAGCAGAGTTACTCCTCATTGGTTCACATGTAGCCGAGTTACTCATCATTGGTTCACATGTAGCAGAGTTACTCCTCATTGGTTCATATGTAGCAGAGTTACTCCTCATTGGTTCACATGTAGCAGAGTTACACCTCATTGGTTCATATGTAGCAGAGTTACATCTCATTGGTTCATATGTAGCAGAGTTACTCCTCATTGGTTCGCATGTAATAGAGTTACATCTCATTGTTTTTATGCATGTTAAAAGGAATGCTCACAGTCTAAACATGAAAATTAAAGAACAAAAATGCCAAATTCTATGAAAGATTAATAAGAACCAATAGAAAATAAACCAAATAATGTGTCGCCAAGCAAATTCTACCCTGACGGCTAATAAATAGATCTATGGGTGTGAATTTTAGAACTCTCCACAAGCTATTGTCTGGAAATACCAAGGTTTGATAGGATGTCACTTCTTGTCTTAAAAATATATTACTTCTTATAAATAGCCAACCAATACAAAAGCCTGAGTAACTACCTTCTACCCTGATACCCATCACTGTACGGATGCTACAACGAGAGACATTTGTCTACTGTTGTTGTCGAATCTGGATACATAGACGGAGGCATAGATTATTGCATAGAGCTCCTGTTGACACATGCTAAAAATAGAAGAGCTCCTGTTGACACATGCTAAAAATAGAGAAGCTCCTGTTGACACATGCTAAAGTGTAGAAGAGCTCCTGTTGACACATGCTAAAGTGTAGAAGAGCTCATGTTGACACATGCTAAAGAGTAGAAGAGCTCCTGTTGACACATGCTAAAGTGTAGAAGAGCTCCTGTTGACACATGCTAAAAAGTAGAAGAGCTCACGTTGACACATGCTAAAGAGTAAAAGTCAAACATACAAGAAGCTGGTGACAACTTTCTGGGTTCATCAGTGAATAACTTTGGATAAATATGAGGTTTTTGTTTTACCATAATTAGTTTAGTTAAATTATCAGGTTAGTTAAGTTATTTGTTTTGTCAAATTTTACACATTAGGCCAACATTTAATTCTCTACAACAGTCAATCACAATAAGTAATAATAATAACTAATAAATTGCCACATTATAAAGCTGATAGTGCCTGTTGTTTGTCGTTTGGTCTATTGGATCAGAAGGTCAAAACAGATAAAATTAGTGTAATCTAGAAAAGAAACTATATATGTAATATATATACATGCAATTATATATATAATACATATAATATTTATAACTATATAGGTCTATATTGTATATATAATGTAATATATAATATATATCTAGAAATAATACATATTATATTTACTATTATATATGAAGGCTTATTGCATTGTTTGAAAAAGTGCTCAATAGTAAAACTAGAGCTGACTAAAAACAAGTTTGAGCGAAAGTTACCAAAATGGTTAAAGCATTTTACTACTAAGTAGTTTTGTGCATAGTAGGTGTATTCTTCGGGTAAAACGACCAAAAGTTGGTAAAATGTATAAACGCAAGCTAAGCAATTATAGGTTTAAAATAAATAGGATTAAGAGACATATATATATAATTACTATTATATATATCAATATATTTATACACGTGTGTGGGTGTGCATGCATATATAAATCTATGCTTGCGTATATGGATGTGTAGGTAGGTGTTTATGTACATGTATGTTTGTTGTGTAGCCTATATATGTGTATCTATCTCTAAGTGCATATACATGTATTGAGATAGACCTCCCTCTCAGTAAACAATAATGTCTTACAGATGCATGTATGAAGTAAGTTGTAATGCACTTTTAAACATATGTGGAGTACAGTATAAGTATGACAGCAAATAGTGAAATGTAGAAGAAATAATATTATAAAGTTTGAAGTATCGAGCTTGTTTGCCTGTAAGAAAAATATAACTATTTGTATGACGGAATGATTCTGCAGTGAAAATAGCAGATGGTAATATGCACAAAAAACGTTTAATTTTCTTTTAGTTTGTTCTCATCACATCGTTGGCAACACAACATTTTCTCATTAATAATTTCTTTTAACAATGTAGTTGATAAAGCACACTGGGAGATGGTGCACCCTTTCTAATTTATAAACTTATAGAGGCAGATTGCTTGCTGTTAGCAAAACTTTAAGGGTTTTTAATGCATAGTTATAATAGGTCGAATAATTTATAGGAATATAACGCACTTATTCATCCTGTAAAATGCTATCCTCTTGCCGTTGCTTATCACTTCAACTCGCAAACTATGGGGTTTTCTCCTTCTGTGTCTGGAGCTGAAATTTGGAGTTGTCACACACTAGTCTCAAGATGGTTTTGTGTTATTTAGTTTCAGAAAACTTTTTATTTGAAAATTTTATTTTTTATTTATTTTGTATTTGATAAAAAATCAAAAACAATTTTGCGCAAAATGTTTCCAAGGCACGGCACTGTTAGCGAGTGCAAACAAATATGTCAGCCTCCGTAGAACATGAGCGGCCCGAAGGTGAGCGTTTAATATTTGAAGATGAAGTTGTAAACTCCGATGATGAAGACGGTGATACCTTTGATAGCGAAGCTTCAGAGCAACGATGGGCTTATTATGGAATTTTAATGGTTGATAGGAAGGTATGCAGTAAAAATTAATCGCTTTAGTTAGTTTTCAATACCTTGCAGACTTGCAACTATTGTAAAATCCATGTTATAATAGTTTTTTATTCTCCAAATTAAATAGCACTAGAACAAATAAAAACGTTTTCAACGACTGGTTTGCAATTTTAATGAAAATTAAAGGCCCTGTGACAATTTTTTCACTGTTCGCGTTCTGAATTTGAGTCTTACCAGCACTGCTAGGCTGGCTATCTGTATAGCAAAAGCCAAAATTAAATTTTGCAAAAAATACTGTTTGAATCTTATGACTTCATATATGGAGTTTTGACATTATGACCTTTCGTTTCACCAAAGTGTCCTAAACTCAAACGCCTCCAACACTTGGACAATCTAATTAACATTTAACATCTAACATTTCCAATTTAACTAGATTGGAACGCCACTTAGGCCTACATTAGACGGATTTTCTTTTTGCTTACATATAGCATTTTATAGTTCATATTAATACTGTAGTTTATTTTGGATCACTGTGGTAAATGTATTTTCTGGAATCGATTTTACATTTCATTGGTGACTCAGCAATTCTATTATTAGAAATTACTCTCAGTAACCAGTAGGATTTTGTCTAAAACACCATGTGGACAGGTCTGTAGTGAAAACAATATAGACATTCTCAACCTTGACTAACTTTGCACTGGAAAGATTCCGTTTTCAATGACTACAGCTCTCTATAGTTTTGGAGTCAGGATTGTTTCTTGCCTACCTTCGCGGTACAAGTGGAAATACCGTAATGGGTAATGCTGTTGACTTCCAGCGAAATTGGATGCTTCGCTCATTCAATTATCATTTTTTACTGTAATAGGCCAGTGCTGCTGAAATCAATGCTGCTTACAAAAGGCTGAGTCTTCAGTTTCACCCAGACAAGCATGTCTCCCCTTCATCGCAGAAGGCAGCCGAAAACCTCTTCCAACGCATCAAACGGGCCAGAGATGGTGGGTTATTAAGGGCAAAGAATTTTGGAAATAAATTCGATTATTAATGATATTAATGTCTTTACTACAATACTGAACTCATCTTTTATGTGGGAGGATGGAAACTCTAACTGCTTTTATTTGGAAGCCTAACAAACACTTTTTGGTTTCCATCAGCTCTAGTTTCATGCCATAAAATTGCCCTTAAACACATACGACCCTACTACTGATAAGCCATGCCTGCTGATAAGCAAGTAACACGGTCTATCAAGCTGCTAGATAAGCTAGCTAGCAAACTGCTAGATAAGTTTGCTGGATATTCATTAAAAATATATAATATAAATCTATGAAATGACAGGAATGTATCAAATATATTAAAAGCTAGTGTTATAAATTGGATTATAAAATTGAACAAAGCTTTAATTCATCACTTGGATTACCCCTCAAGTCCTCTTTGGTACAGCAATGTAAAACTTTTCAGTATTGTCACCGTTTACCCTTAGCCTATGGCTAGCAGTAATGCTCAGGTTCTGTGAACCTCACTCGTTGTTTTTTATGAGTTCATTTCTTTGGATTTTTTCTTGTAATAATACCTGTAGCAAACGTTCAATGATTGTATAATAATCATTTTAATTATCATTATACTCAATGATATAAAATATAAAGAGCACTTAACTGTCAGATATTCACTACAAGTGGTTGACTAACAGCTAAGTACTCTTTATATTTTATATTATAGTTTAATTTATTCGTATGAATTATTTTCAGTTTTTCCCGGTTACTTTTGCTTTTACTTGCAGAACTGTAATGTTGGCAGAAATTTGAGATAATGTTGAACATTACTTCATACATTGAAACAATTATTTGGTCAAATTTTACGTCAGATCAAAAGATTTGTATGTAGAAGTCATGGCAAGATAACTGTGTGTGATTGATATTGCCTACTGACATCGAGTACAAAATATAGATTTAAATGAGACTTGCCTTTGAAAGTTTTATGACTTGCATCTTCTCACTAGTTTTTTTATAGATCTTCATGTTGTAGTCTCTTCGCTTACATAGTTCCAAGTTTATGGTCAGCATTGATATATGAGTAAATATCCCTTGTAGTTCTCTGTGATGAACATCTACGCCGTGTTTATGATACTCTTGGACCGAAGGGGCTTGCAGAGTTTGAAAACCAGCAGGTGAGCCCTGATTGACTGGAGAAATTTCCAGAAACAAGTTTTTCTTGCTTGAAGTTTTTTATCTTGTCAGGTTAAAGATAGACATACAGCAAATTTAGTCGAATTTATTGGAAAATATTGATATTTTTTCTTTCATTTGTGATTGTTTTTGATATTGGAGGTGATCTGACTGCCAGGATGTTTCATGATTAAAATCGACAAAACTTGATCGCGATCAAGCGAAAGTTCGATGATGATATTTATAGTTGCAAAGGAACTGACAGAATAGGGACTCGTAACGTCACAACTTGAACGGAATAGCTGATATCAACTATAGCAAGGATTGCAACTAATGGCATAATTTCACGTGTATTTTTCTTCTTATCGTTTCAAACGCGATCAGGTTTTGATCTTGAAGCAAGGTAGTCAGAGATCACCTCAAACATAATAAACTATCGCAAGTGCTCTAAAAATATCGATACTTATTGATGAAATTCACGAGTGCTTTGTGTAAGCTCATCTTCAAGGGTTGGCCAGGTGGTAACACAAGTAGACAATTTCAACTTCACTGACACTTCTTGAAGTTCTGTAACTGCAAAACAGCCTAGTCAAGGGTGAGTGATGAATGGAGATGCATCGATGAAGCAATTTGTATGGAAGGGGCTTAAAAGGTCTCGAACCATAATTAGTTATTCTTGTTGAATATGGCCATAGTCATGCCTTGACTTATGAACTTAATGCGTACTGGCACTGCGCTGGTATGTCGATTTACTTGTGTCTCAAGGCACCACATGTATTTCCTACATAAAATAACTAAATACAAATTAACCCGTTACGAGTACAAAAACACACATAAAACAAGATACTACGATGGAAAAATGTGTTTTTAAGTGTTGTAATTTAGTACCTCCGTTAACAAAGTAACAAATACCCATTTAGTTATTAAAATTTGCAATAAAATGTAACACCACTATGTGCTCTACTTACTGTAAGTTTTTACCTTGGATACAAAGGTAGTAGCTAACGGCGGTCGGAGAGACGCTCGGCAGCAACACGTTTGGTACACTAAACTTTTGAGACGATACGAAACAGAAGCTTTGAATTTAACTTAAATGTATTTTCTTTACTAAACACACATCTAAAGCCAAGTTTTGATTTTTTATGAAACTTTGATTTGGTTGTCTTAATTTTTTATTATCTGTTTCTGGTTGTACTTTTTTGCTCTTAGTTTTAGTCAACCTTTGAAATACCTTTATCAAACTTAATCAAGGAAAAAGACTGCGACATGCTGTTCTGGAAACTGTCCTCTCGTGCACTCGGCCATATAGCGGCCATTAATAACCGGCTCGTATCTCTAAGATTACTTGTATCTCAAGGAAGAAACTTCGCAATGTCGCCCGCATCTCATATTATATATATATAATATATATATAATATATATATATAACTCATATTTCGAGCTATGACTGTACTGTCATTAGTCAGCACCCTGTCGAGGGCAGCTAACCAACAAATTGAGGCCATTATTGGCTATTTGCTGTAAACCTTTTTGTTTGAAAATTGACTGTAAAACAAGCCTTCGTCATAGGCTATTACAAAAAGTAGTCACAACAAAAATGCTGTTGGTCTCCAAATCCAAATTCTATTAGATCTTTTCACGATTTTAGATTTATTTAGTATATCTCTGGTATTCATCTGCATGCTATTACGCTGAGTATTTGTTTTTTGTTACAGTTTCATTTATACAAAGTTGAAAGAGTGTGTAAAATTGTAAATATTTGTCGTTTTTAGCTCGTTGTTAAGGTCAAAGACCTGAAGTCCTCCCGCGAGTTTGTTGAAGATTATGAAAGGTTTCTGGAGGAAAAGAGATTTCAAGAGGAGATGCGTAGCTACAATCCACAAGTATGTACCACTTGTTCAATTTTTTTTATTGGTTGTTGTTTGTGAAAGGTTACTGGTGAGTCTTATTTGATTACGGTTGAGGTGAGGACCTTCGGTGATTGGTTAGTATGTTGCTCTGATCATCTGTGATTGGCTATTTGTACTAGATACTGTATTTGTGCTGGGACTGGCTAATCTCCCGCTAAGTCTTTAGTATGATGATCAACAAGGGGTCTACTAGATTTCTTTTGTCATCAGGCAATGACAGAAGTGTGTCTAGACATGCGAAGTGTGTTTGAGGAGGGTTACTATGGCAGCGACGAAGAAGAGGGGCCCCTTCAAGGAGAAGACAATGGGGAAGAATATGAAGATGAAGAATACGAAGAGGAGGAAGAAGAAGGCATTAGACTCTTCGATCAACTAGCTTCTATTAGTTGCTCTCGTATGAGACTACAGCAAGGATTCTCCTTTCCTATTGGTCAGAAGGTGAGGCTTCTTCTTTTCCATTAGTCAAAAGGAAAGGCTTCTCCTTTCCTATTGGCCAAAATGTGCATTCATTTTCTATGCTAGCATTAAAGTGTTTGTTTGCATTTGCTGCTGAAATACTTTAAGTTATAGGTTGTGAGTTGATACTGGGACCAACATTAGGTGAAATTTCAGTTAGAATGAATATTTATACCAGTTTTGTGTATATTTGCTAACATCAAACATGGCAGTAGTTGTGCCACGCTTTCTTTCTGTGAAATCTTACTGTTGTAGCTTAGTTATTTCTAAAGTACAATATTTTGTTGTTTAGGTTATTTTGTTCCCCTTGGTCAGTTTGTCGAGTGTATAGTTTCTCATTTGTCAGTTTGTTGAGTGTATGGTTGGTCAGTTCGTTGAGGGTATTTTTTTTCATTGGTCAGTAACCAGTGTTTTGAGGGGATAGTTTCTCATTGGTTAGTTACATTATTTCGAGTTTATGGCTTCTCATTGGTCCGTTCGTTGAATGTTTTGCTTCTTATTGGTCAGTTCATTGAATGTTTTGTTTCTCATTGACCTTTTTCTTTGTTTCTCTCTCCCTAAGTTTGTAATCTCTCCCTAACGGTAGGGTTCTTCTTTTCTAGGTATAAAATATTTTCTTACTGACCTGCTTATATCATTTGAGCCATATAAATATTTTAATGGTTAAAACCTGTTGCTGTTGTAATAGCTTTTGGTTCACTCTACCTAGACCATAGACACCTGCCTAGGACAAACCTAATCATAGACATACTATTTCTATGAGCCATTCATTAGCACAGATATTTTAAGTGGGCCTTTAAGTTGATCAGGCTCGCACATAACTTTCCTCCTATACAGTACGATATAAAAAGTAAGCACCTATTTTGAATTGTCGCGTGTCATCAATGTATCGCAAATATGAATTCCTTGTGTGCATTGGTAGCTTTGGAATTGCTGAGCCGGAGTTGTTTAGATTTGCTGAGCGTCTTGAACAGACTGAACCATCAAGTTCAAATGGTGTCTGTGGAGATCTCATTGTTGCTGCTATTCCCAAAATCTATAGAGTTATAGCTTTTTGATTTGTTACTGTTATCCACACAATTATATAGAGTTATCACTGTTGTCTAATGTGACGCTGCTAACCCCACATTCCATAGAGCTATGTTTGTGTGTTGTGGGACTGTTATCCACACAATATTTATAGAGATATCATTGTTGTCTGGAGTATTACTACAGGCAAAACTGCCCGTAGAGTTATCATTTTGTGACTGGTGTATTGCTTGCTAACCTGACCTTTCATAGAATTATCCCTAATATATTAAAGCATGGATTTGAGTTCAGCGCTGCTGGTAGGAAAGTATCGAGGTACAACATTAGCTAAACTAGTTCTGGCCTTTTACAACATCCACATTATACTGGTCGATGTCGACTTACAACCTATATGACTTACTTTGGCCAAATATACGACCTTAAATATTGTTTTTTTAGGTAAACTTTTCAATTTTTGTATTTGTTGAGAGGCTTTTGGTCACAAATCTATTGAGGTAAAATTCTTATTACTTTACGCAGCATGAACCCAATATACAGAAACCTTAAACGGGTTTTTGCCTTTTGGTAGTATGTTTTCAATAAGAATGTTTGCTATAGTAAAAAAGAAAAATATTTCTTTTGTGTTGCATTATGCATGTTTTATTTTATATTTAAAGAAGATATAAGTAATATATTCAAAGACAGTTTACTTTCCAACCGGCTTATGACCTGTCAGTCGGAATGTAAACCAGTCGTAAGTCGACGACGACCTGTTGTGCATAGCTAAAATCAATGATTCTTCCCACTAGCTTTGTTAGCATTAAATTTGTTACTTTTCTTATTTCAATATATAAAAGGTTCGGTTGCCCCCATAACCTGCATGCCGACTATTGTTTCTTTTCCCTTTCGATGCAATATTTTTGAATGCCAGACATGTAGAGTAAAGCTCTTACTGTCCACCTTTTAACAGCATTAGGCTCGCATGACTTTACAAGGTGGTCACTCATTTTAGGACCAGATCTTCATTGACAGCACGATGCTGGTCAATTTTGAGCGAGGTACGAGGGGTACTGCAACACTCTCCGGCTACTGGCGTCGTCTTTTGCCCTATAGTTTAGAAAGTCGGGTTGGTTTGGTGGTCGGTATGGGAGGGTCAAACCAGTTGTCTTGGACTCTCTCTAGAAATATCACTAAGCACAGGTAAGTCATGTTATTAATGTCCGTCTGTAAGTCAAGGCTGGTTCACACGATATCGGAGTATGTTGGCGTAACTACCGCAATACATCGGTGATCGTCTGTGATAATATTAGTCGCTCTAGCACGTCCCCATCGGCGATCATATCAGCCAATAGTGCATGGCATAGCGTTTTTATTATAATAGTCACTAAAATGATAAATTACTAGTCCTGCAGCAAATATCATGAAGGGAAATATAGAAGCAGTAGTCTTTGACAGCCAATCACCGTCGCTTAAGTAGTGCACACACTGCTGTGGATGCACTGTGAAATATTGAGAAAGTTTGGCGGTTGTTTTGCTTTCCGATATATCTGCGATGCCATGGGTTTTCGGGGCCCATCGCCGACCAATAATTGCCGAGAGGAAAACCTTTACAACCGACATATGCCGCTGCAATGGTAATCAGCCTTTAAAGATGAGCTTCCTGAAAATTTTAGTAGATTTTATTAAACATTGTAGGCATTTTTCTACAATTTTCAATTGTTTTTGATGTTTGAGGTAAACTGACTGCCAGAATGTTTCAAGATTAATATTGATGAAACTTGATCTTGATTAAAATGCTCAGATCAAGCAAAAGTGTAATTATGATTATGGTGTCTATAGTTGCAAAGACGACTATTATAGTTGTCTAGTTTCTATTCTGTAGCTATCGACATTATTATGTCTGTAGTTACAGAATAGAAATGCGTAACGCTGCCAACTTGAAAACAATAGCTGATATCAACTATTGCAATGAAAGCATTTTTTTTCTGAGCATTTTCATAGTGATCGAGTTTCGTAGATTTTAATATTTAAACATAAGTGCAGTCAGATCACCACAAACATCAAAAACAATCGCAAATGATGGAAAAAATACCGATACTTTCCGATAAAATCTACAAAAAAATTGTGTAAATTCATCTGTATACCAAACCATGACTCAATTATTTCAAACCTCGTCGTAAAAGGCAATAAATTTGGTTTGTATGTTAAAGCAGTTGTATGTTGAAACAGTTGTATGTTAAAACAGTTGTATGTTGAAACAGTTGCATGTTGGAGTATATATTTTATAGGAATACATTTAGTTTGTTTATTTCATTTCAGGGCCCAAAAGCAATGATATATTCTCCAAATAGTTGCATATCGCACTAAAATAAACTTATTCTATGAAACTATGTGAAAAGGTTTTCAGAGTTAAAATGCTATACGTAAAAATGTTTTATTTAAAAACTAAATATAAATAGACTTTTGTTGTTACTTTACCTTAGAGACAACACTTGAATTGGGTGAAGGCTCACCAATGTGTAGATTTTGCGATAAGGAATGATAAAAATGTGGGTGCAATTTACTCTCACATATTCTAAATAGTTATACTTTTTACCTGTCTGTTTGCCTTAACTTGTTTCAAAAATCTTTTGTTGTCATACATTGCAAATTGCTCTGTGTATGAAGCAGCGTATTTGCTTATAGTTTCTTTCATATGTCTATAGCTTTCTTGAGACCATAGCTTTTTGTAAACATGAAACTGTTAAGATTGGAAAGATGACAACTCACGAAGAAAGAACATAATTTAGAATAAGCTGATGCTGAATGTCTTTTTGGAACATATATTTCATTAGATCAAGAAAAGTAATTTTTACAAGTTCTTTAAGAGTTATCTTCTCATCTCCGTATTGACGAGCTATCAAAGATTTTTTAACAGTATCATTTTCGAAGCAGACTTTATTGTCAACATTAACTTTAAATACATGCTTGTTTAATGAGAAAAGTTTGTGTCTATGGATGGATATTCATCGTTGAAGTTATGTGTGTGGGAAAATATAGAACCAAACAGTTTGCCTTGTCAAATATGACTGCACACTCATTGGTAAGCGTCCTATCGTTGATCAGCACCCTATTTTTGATCAGCACCTCATTATTGATCATTACCTTATTATTGATCAGCACCTTATTTTTGATCATCACCTTGTTATTGATCATTACCTTATTATTGATCAGCACCTTATTTTTGATCATCACCTTGTTATTGATCATCACCTTATACTAATCATCACCTTATTATTGATCATCACCTTATTATTGATCAGCACCCTATTATTGATCATCACCCTATTATTGGTCAGAAACCTATCGTTGATGAGACACCTGGTTACTTTTTGGAATGTTTGAAAATTGACTGTATTACAACTCCATACAAAAAAAGTCACAACAAAAATGATGTGACTTCTTGATCCAGGAATTGCTGTTGTTATGCTAGACCTCAGTGGGCTTTGAAACGGTTCAACACATCATGCTGTCACGTTCCCTGATACCTTGAATTTCAATGATTGAATAACTAACCATGTCTTGTCGAGAGGTTATGCCAGAATGAAGTGAATATTTTTTACTAAAGCTGTCAGGTTTTGCATTTCTCTTTCAAAAAACCATAAAGATGAACTTGCACGCATTTTTTTAGATTATACCAGAAAATACTGTTGACTTTCTATCATTTGCGATTGTTTTTGATTTTCGAGGTGATTCGACTGCGAGGGTGTTTCAAGGTTAAAATCAACAAAACCTGATCACAATTAATGTGCTCAGCTCGAGTGAAAGTGCGAGTATGAGGTCTACGATTGCAAAGACACTGGCAGAATAGGGAAATGTAATGCCTCATCTCGAACACGATGGCCACAATATCAACTACTGTAATGATAACAACTAGTGACGTCAATTCGCACTTAACTTTATTTTAAGCGGTTTAATTTTTATCAGTGTTTTATCGATTATGTTTTATTGATTTTAATGTAGGGACATCCTGGTAGTCAGATCACCTCAAACATAAAAAACAATCGCAAATAATAGAAAAATACTAATATTTTTTGAAAAATCTACTAAAATTTTGTGCAGTGCAACTTTAATTAGTTGACCAGCTCGTGAGGCCTTAAAGGATTAGGTTAGAAAGCATCTATTTGGCATGGATTATTTAGCATGCTGATCTTTTGCCTTATTCTCCAGAATGTGAAACTATTTTGGCTATGGATGGTATCCCATATGTATAGAGTCAGTTCTTGACAAAATGTATCACTCGTATATTTCCACATCTTTGGTCGATCTGAAAATTTTTGATGGTGTTCATTATCAACTACTCATAAATAGAATTTTTAATAGCCGGCAGTTAGAGGTTTAAGTAGTATCTTATAAAGTGGACACGTGTAATCTGCACCCCTTTGAACACTGATTGGGAGTTATTTGCACTTGCTTCTCATCTCCACGCCTTCACATCGTCGTGTTTGATTCTACTACTTGAGTGTGAGCTACTTGGATTATGGCTGCTCGAGTCGGCTCTGCTGAGCTGACCCGAGCGCTCGTGCTACAGAAGAATCGTCTTATAGTCGTTCTATACTCCCTGCTGCAGCCCGCATAGATGACTGGATTAACTACACCACTTGCTAGTAAAGATGCATTTGTGTAGAGGCTGAGGTTTGTGCTAGTAGTGAGCAGACGACTCTCCTCGAGTATTATAGTGATGATGATAGGCAAGTAGGAGAGGAAGTAGGTCAGGCTGAGGAGGCCGACGCTCAGAGTTGAGCTCCTGAGCTTCTGTGTTGCTCTGGAAGTTTCTGAGACTGAAACAAAAGATATAGGCGAGGCCTATGTAAAGCCGTGGAATTATTTGTCCAGGGGCATCGTGTGGATAATTCAGTGGTTGCACTGGCTGACCAAGCATGCCAGAGCTTTTTATGATATTTCATATGCCTTCGCTATTGTTAACCCTTTTGCGGGCAGAGCGACGTTTTTGTCGCTTTGCGATACGGCTGCTAATGGGCAGTGCGACGTTTTTGTCATTTCGGTAACATATTTTATTATTGCAGTTTCTGGTTAGCTAAATGCTGTTTTTTGTTTACTTTTTTCACCAATAGCAAGCTACGATATAGTAGTTTCGGTTAGCCTCAAAAATTGACTTCAAGGTTGAAAAAAAATGATCATTTTTAGCAGCGATGAATAAATAAACTTTCGAAAAAAATTAGAAAATTGTTCTAAATAATTTATCAACTTTTATTTTTCTTGGTTCGGTTTTAGCTTTTATTTACCGAATTTTTTTCGAGAGTTTGACTTTAGTTTACCGTCATGGCGACTTCTAAAAGAACCTCCCGAGATTATTCTAATAAAGCAAGTACTAGTACCGAAATTACTAAGAGATTCAGAGCTGACAGTGACTTTTTAGATTTAGTAGCAAGAGATGTCAGTGAATCAGGTTTGCATTGTGATTGGAATGACTTTACATCTGGAAGTGACAGTGAGGAAAAGGCTGGTAGCAGTAATGATGAGGATGTGAGTAGGAGTGATGCCAGTGCCTGGAAGAATGTAACCAACATAAACAGAGATAAATCTCCTACAATTCAGCAGTTTATAGCAGTGACAGGCCCAGTATTTACTCCAGTAGATGCTCAACCAGTAGAGTATTTTGAATAGTTTTTTGAGCCTGTCAATCCAAGAAGTACATCTTTGTGGGAGCTCTTTGTTACACGAATAAGTACATGGTGCAAAGACTGTGATATGGGCCTTTGTAAAGGAGAATGCTTTCGAAAATATTCATAAATAGACAATTATTATGAAAAGCATATATTTTATGTTATACATTTTTATTTGTTTACAATATGTATATATGCCTATGGACATATACATGTATACATATGCACCTTTAAACATAAATATATGCACATAATAACACACAGAAAAGTGTATGAACCTTTTAAAAAAAAGGATTTTGTGGAAAATTAATTCGCCCATGGGAGTCTGATTTAGTTTTGAAAATTCGCCCGCGAAAGGGTTAACTATCGTCTTACTGATAATACATAATTCACAAACAATACTCATCTAGTAATACATAATTGACCAATAATACTCATCTAGTAATACATAATTGACCAATAATACTCATCTAGTAATACATAATTGACCAATAATACTCAACTGGTAATGCATAATTGACCAATAATACTCAACTGGTAATGCATAATTGACCAATGATACTCATCTGGTAATACATGATGGACCAATAATACTCATCTAGTAATACATAATTGACCAATAATACTCAACTGGTAATGCGTGATTGACCAATAATACTAAACTGGTAATACGTGATTGACCCATGGCAGGCAGATGGTAATGCGTAGCTTGTCAATAATACTGAACTGGTAATAGAATAGTTTGTCAATAATAGTGAATTGGCCAATGAAACTGCTGTTCAACAGATTATTTTTGACAATTCAACAATTATACTTTTAATAGCTGTGCTACCCAGCATTGCCCAGGTGTGAAAAATCGGCTTATAAACAATGAGAGGTAATGAGAGTTGCCTGCCACTTGCTATTAGCCTGGCACATTGTCAATGGATCATTTGAGTAGGCTTACTAATAAGAGCTATAACTTCTCATGACATTACACCATCACTTTGCGTCGGGACGGATAGCGGTTGCATATTTGCTCCCATATAGCGACATATATCAGCTAATGAATCTATTAAGCTCGTGTGACTGAATTGGTAAGGCGTTAGACCGGCGAATGGGACAGTCCGAGATCAGATTTTTGCGGTACAGATTCTTTCTTCTAAGATATTGATAATAGCTATAGCTGGACAAACACAATAATGAACAGACCAGCTTTGAGAAATATATATATATAGACTAGCTGGATGCCAGGCGTTGCCCCAGTATCAAAAATCAGCTAATAAACAGTGAGAGGTAATGAGAGTTGCCTGCCACTTGCTATTGGCCTGGCACATTGCTAATGGATAATTGGAGTAAGCTTCCTAATAAGAGCTACTGCTTCTCATGATATTACGTTGTGACGTTGTGATAGCGGTTGTGTATTTGTTCCCATATAGCGACATATATTGCCCAATGAATCCATCAAGCTCGTGTGGCTGAATTGGTAAGGCATTATACGAGTGAATCAGGGGGTCCGAGATCAAATTTTCTTCAATACAACTTTTTTGTTCTGAGATTTTAATAGCTATAGCTAGACACACACAACGACGACAGATACACACACCAACTCTGAGAAATATATATGGATATTGAACCAATGTCATGCCAAACGCATGCCAGCGCTGTAAGACGATACCAAACAAACACACTGAACTTAGTTCAAGTGCCAGTGGTATTCTTCACCGAACACATGGTAGTTTGTCTAACAACTGTTTCACAAACATAAAGGAATCTTTTTTAAATTCGGGGTTTTTAATTGACCTTTACCACCATAATTTCTAGACACAGTAAGTTTGGAAAGCTTATCTTTCACGCCAATACGTTATTAATAAATTGACCATTTTACAAACATACACACTTGTACTTATCAGCTTTCTGTCAGACATTTAATTAGCTAGTTTTCCAAAAGTAAATGTTTACCAGAAAACCATAGAAATGCTTAAAACATTTGTTATTTGTGAGCAAGTTGAGTTGCCAGTGGCTGTGTCTACCATGGTAATGTTGAATTTAAACTGTAATTTGGGCTGAAATTCCAAAGTGTGGGAGTTATTAAATGCGTCGGTTGTGTATTGATTGAGAATAACAGCTAAGGTTGATGTCTAACTAATCACCTCCAGGTTTCTGGCGATAATTTTTATTTTCAGAAAAACATACTGAACTGAACAACTGTCGTTTGTTGTCACAAAAGATCAAATTAATCTTTTTTATTCATTACCCGCCTATCTTTCTGTACTATAGACAAGCCTACATATCATTAACGTCCTTTCATGTAAATTATATTGATAGTGAAGAATTTATGTGAAGTTTCGCTTTGAATTACGTAAAAAATTCTGTATAACTCGAACATCATGTTGGCGCAAGTTTTCAAATTTGATTTGAATAACGAGTCCCGTGGTTGGCCTTTAAAATATCATTTTCTCTCTTGCTGTACTTGGGAGGGAAACGACAGATAGGGCTATCTCTATTATATATTTATATAATATATTATATTTATATAATTTATATCTCTATTATATATTTTTGACTATATTGTAGGCATAAACGATAGTTTTTTTTGCAGGGTAGACATTTCTGCGGAAAAAAAATTGATATAAATTTTCATTTTAGGAATGCATGCGTGCCTCTTAACGTAAAATTATCGGAATCACCAACCCTAAACCAAATGTTAAGTGATGAGGGAGAACAAGGAAAAGTTGTTGATATAAACCAATAATACCACAGTTACTGCACAGCCATTAAATTAACAAGTTAAGTTTAGTATGTTCGTTCTTAAGGGCCAAAGAGGTGAGTTTGAGAAGACCTTGAAACGGATTAGGATATTTGCCTGCATTTTATACTTCATATAATTTTAAATCCCTTTTAACTTAGAAGTTGTCAGAATGGATTATTTATGTTGTTATCTACTGTAGTTGTAAAAAGCAGCATGCTATTTGAACCAAAATTTAATACTCCAAAGTTACTACTGAATTTAATATTAATTAAGTACTTTATTTAGTTATTATTGAGTTTAGTATTTAAAAATTTAATAAGCATTAAATACTTTATTTAATTAAATAAATTAATGATTAAATACTAGTATTTAATTTTTACTAAAATTTAATACTGCAAGTTATCAGTTTGGTAACTTACGCATGTGCTTCTTACGAAGTAAGCTGTAGATTATGATGGAGTAGCAGATACCAATTCCTACCATAGGAATGGTGATGAGCAGCTGAACAAGGCCTGTGGAATGTGAGTGTAAAGTACTTCTTATCACGCAAGTGCCGAACCTAATAGTAACAAATTTATTGTAGTCAGCTCTCGATATCATGTGGTTCACCTTTAGGGGCCCTTCAGTACTTCACGGGCCAACAAATATTAATTATATTAATATTAATTAAATTAAATTAATTAACTAATTAATTAAATATTAATTTAAAATTAGAAATTAAAGACAATGAATAAAAAAGTATAAAATACATAAATCTCTCCCATACTCTGACCCAGTAAGATCTCTCAGTGAGCATAACTGCTAGCAGCCGTACATGTCGCTATTTTTCAGTTACATTTTTGTAACAGTGAAAAAGTGTAACGTGCTTACGATGCCTTTCATTGTGTCTATTAAGAGCCCTAAAATCTCAAAACCATCTAGAGAACTTAAGAAAAAAGAGGACAACGCTTAGCCTACAAATAATGAAATAGTGACTTTACAATTTTCTATTTCCTGGATTGTAGCTTTTTCAAGGATCATGAATCCAAAGTATTCTTATACTGGGATGGGTGTGTAACATTTTTTTCTTTAGATAAAATTGTAGCCATGCAAATAGAGTCACACCATGTCTTTTGAATGTTTGTGATCTTGATCTTGGATCAAGTCAGATTTTGATCAGAAATTTTGAGAGTGTCACATGTGTGTCTGAGAGTTTAATAAAAAATTCGGTTTTCCACCAAACTGATAGAAGATTTTTTCATGTTACGATTGGTAAAATCAGAAGACATATTTCTGCAGCGCTCTTTGTTTCATTTAAATTTTCCTATGATATACCACTGTACTCTTTCATTAGAATTTTTCTAGATTGCAACCGTAATGTAGGGTATAGCCTTTGCTCCTTCGATATTTATGGTAAAAATAAAACATAAAATGTTCTTTTATAATCATTGATAGGATATGTTTTATCAACCCTTTCATTAAAAAAGTGATGTTTTTATCAGGACATAGTTAACTATTTGATAAAACCTAATATTTGACAATGGTGCATGTAAATTGTCATAACTATTGACCCACTCGGTCTACGAAAACATTTTGATACCAAAATAATCAGCATGATAATTTACATCAGTTGATACCATTAAAGGTTGCAAATGTGTTTCAGAATAAGCTCGAAGACTTATTTTTTCTTCTTACTACAGTGGTTGACAAGTTGAGAATGTTCCGAGTCAGAGGAGTAATCACTATTACTATAGCTTATGCCATTATTATTACTGTTAAAATTACAATTATCACAGCTACAATAAATAACCACTACTACTATTGCTTAATAAATAGTTAGTAGAAGTCTATTGACCCCCAATTTGTGAAACCCATGTACTGTAGCTGTAATGCCACTGACATGATTAGTCAATCGTGAAGAAGAACTTCGGTTTAAATTAAGGTTTTGCGAAGTGAAACTAAGCTCAGTGTGAACTGTAAACACATTTTGCATTTGCTCTACGCAGACAGATGATGTTTTTTTTATTTACTTACCTCTATGATTGGCTAATAACTACTTGCTAATCAGAAACGTTTTATACAAAGCCTACAAAAGCCGCACCATGTGGCTCTTGGCTATACTCACATTCTGTGCTGAGCTACATGGCATGGCTCGTGGGTACGCAATGAGTTAAAATAAGCATACAATTTATTTCTACCCTTTTTTATTTCTGGTATACACTATACACAAGATTGAGTAATTGCGGCTAAGGTACTGGTTAACATATCGTACTTTTTGGACTATTAGCCGCTACTTTTTCTGATGTTCGAGCTATGCGGCTCATATAAGAGTGCAGCTATTCTGTGGTTTTTTCTTTCACCGCTAGGGCGCATTAACCGGAATCTCCGGTTAGTGCACCTCTAGCGGTGAAAGAAAAAACGAAACAATGCCTAACAATACTGTTACGTTAGGCACTAGGTTAAAAAGCGTCGGTTAATACGTTCCGTTTTAAACAGCAAAGTTGCTGCCGTGTTAAAAAGCTCCTTAGTTCTGCGGCCTATACAAATGTGTGACCTATGTATTGTTTTATTATCATTTTTTGGAAAATAAAGCAGATGCAGCTTATATAGGGGTGCGGTTATTAGTCCGAAAAGTACGGTAGATACAGTATCAGTACAGTACATTGGCCAACCTAATCCTGTCCATTACTCTACAGGATGAATTTATTCGCAGAGTTATATTTCGCGAAAATTGTCTTTTCATGCATATTCGCAGATGAATTTATTCGCGGCTGAAAACTGCCACTCTCTAGGAAAAGTTAACTCTATTGCGGCTAGTAATAGATATTCCTACGCATGAACACACCGCGTGTTTCGGTTTATATTTAGCTTACAACTGCGAGGCGATCATGCTAGTCTACGGTAAACAATTTTTGCTGCGTCCAGAGGTTTTCACGAATATTCATCGCTTTGGAGGCCTTGGATAAGCCAACAACTTGTGGTAAGTAATGAGTTTTTTACATTTACTAAATTAGTTGAATTTTACTTTGGTTCTTCAGTAAAACGCAATACTAATTTTTTCCATCCCTACTGCTTTATTATTTGTTTTAGTGTGAGAGAGAGATTTTTCATCATAAACCGAAAAACAATGATTGCAAGGGTGGTAGATGTCATTCTTAGAAGATCACCAATCATTCAGGGAGGTCTGGAAATTGAGGTTGAAGTGACCGCAGCTACTTACGAGAAGAATATATCTGTTTTTAAAAAAGGAACAAAAACGCCTTTACGAGCACAAATCTTTGGCCAACCAGCAGAACTTTGCAATAGTAAGCCACGAGGAGAGTTCTGATGATAACTTCCTTACCAGCCATGTAGTAGCGAGAGAGTCGCCTTCAACACCTACCCAAGACAGTGACAGCGACAGAGCTGCTATTACCAAAATAACTAGTCAGAGAGCACCATTACACGCTGCTATTCACTTATCAAGAGTACCAGTTTAATTTTATTGCTAAACAACCGCCATATGGACTAAACTGTTTATATTTACTCCATTCATCGTTTGTAAAATTGTATTTGTATTTGAAATATTTTATTTGTACACTCAAGTTTGTAATAAATTATAATACATCTATACATGAAATAAAATATATAATTTAATCATGTTTGCTACAGCGATATCAAGGAGTTGTTGTCGATGAAGGGATCTAAATTGACTGGTTGCCTCTCTGCCAATGTTCCTACCTTGATGAATATTACTACTTGTCTCTAGTTTTCGTAATCGGAGTAGGTTGTTTCATTCTCAATCTGCAGTAAACACAAAAAAGAAAAAATATTAACGAGTGTTGAGGAAGTACAAAAACAATAGCTGAAGTATTTGATGAAAGCGATGAGTTTTTAAACAAAAGAATTAACTAATGCAGTTGATTATGGAAAAACGTATCTGCACTGCAAATCAAATACATACCATAATGTCCAGATCAGAATCATGATCGTCCTTGACTTCGGTATTAGAGATTGATGGAGTTGATTCTAATGTAAAAAGACTAGGAGAGTTTTTTTGCTATGCTGAATCCATGCCGAATAACTTGTAAAAACCTTGAATAATTTTGTAAAGTTTGACGCAATGGCAATAAAGCTCGAAGTCTGGCGATGATTTTAAAGAAGTTTTGGAACTCGGCTACGTTTAGTACTTCTGCCTTGCGGCTATTTTCGCGATGACGCCATTCTGCATATCTTGTGACAACCTCGAATAATTTTGTAAATAAATGTGATGCATTGGCAATGATGTTAGCTCAAAGCTCAGGCAATGATTTTAAAAATGTTTTGGAACTCAATTACGTTTAGCATTTACATTAAAAACTAGGCTAGCGACTAGTTTTCAATTTGATGCAGTAGTTATTCTCTCTTTTGATTAAAAATAGAACTAATTATTCACTGAATTTAATAATTCGCGGGATTGACTGTTCGCGAAATCGCGAATTTTTATGACTAACGAATATTTTCATCTTGTAGGGTAATAGATTTATATAGTAACCAGTACCCTAGCCACAATTATTCTGTCTTGTGTATAGTGTTCACGTAAATAAAAAAGGGAGAAATAAAGTTTGTGCTTATTTTAACTCATTGCGTACCCATGAGCCATGTATGTCGACGTATGACGGTACTTAGCAAGTTTTTAACTTTTTTAGTCTGCTGATCTCCATTAACGGTAATAACTGAGTGATTACTGTATGTAATTTTCTTGTACTGCCTCTTACCAGTTTTCGTTACTGGCTTTGCCCTTACAATTTCAAACAAACACTAACTTTATGTTGAACAGACATTGTGCTACATAAAAATTGTTTACCATCGTTTACAAATTAAGTGGTAACAAGGGCCAGTGTTTTAGCCCTCCGTTGTTCAGCAAGATTTGTTGGTGGCTACACAGGATAACCACGACTGATTTTGTTTTTTAATTCTTAAGACAAAATGGCAATTTTTGATACCTATTTTCAGCCAGCGTGTGCAGTGATACCTAAGTTTCAAAAGCTCACAAGTTTTGATTGGCCCTGATAAAATTGGTCCATGAGATGTAAAACAATGCTAACAAACAAACACCAGCACGTCAACCTTGTGACAAACAATGGCCCGTTTTGTTCTCCTTCAGCTTACCCAGTTCTGCATGGCATGATCTCATGGTCCTTATCTCTGGTGGCATGCAAGTCTACCACCTGAGAGGTGGTCATGACTACCATGGTTAGGCAAAGTGCTATCACAATGGTAGTGTTCTTACTGCTGCTACTGCAAAGTTTCCGTTTTCTGCAAAGTGTACGTAAAGTGGTGATCACACGACGACTGAACAAGAAGCTTCCGGCAGCGGAAACTTCATTTGGGAAATTCAGCTGAAGTACCAAAAGTCTATAAGCTTGTAACTAGCTTAATTCTAACAAAGTTTGAGTTTGATTGGACAATTTATTATTAGCTGATGTATCACTTAATTTTTTGACAATAGGACAGGAAATATTGGAAATGTTCATTTTTTAATTCAGTTTAGACACGCGCAACGAAACTTCGATTGGGTTTTTAGCTCTGTGTAAGCATTGGGCACTTTGTAAAACTATTCCAGTCGTATCTGAGGAGTTTAAGGTCCTTAAAGATGTAGTTGCGTCAAAAATGAAATTAGGACCCATAAAAGGCTAAAACATCAGCTGCAATTTGATGCCATTTTTGTCTTTGTAGACCAACCCTGTCCAGAGATATATGCGTTTGAATGAGGCCCTCTTTTAAAAAGCTCACGTTCCAGCGGGTGCCTATTTCGTGACGTCACAAGCAAGGTATCTGAAACGAAACCACGAGCAATAAATATGTGGTCGATTCGTTAGCCAATCATGCGTGCGAAATTTTTATATAGGCCGTAATAAATGTTATCACTCGTAAAACGCGTTGTCTGTGATCTCGAAGATTCTCCTAGTTAGAGAATTCATTCTCATCGTTACTGATTCAACGCGTTTCAACAATTACTAAGTTATACATAGTTTTAAAATGGCTTCAAGTTCGAGCGACCGCTACTCAGAGTTATCTGAGCAACTTTTAGTAAAAGATTAGAGTAGACAGCCTATGGCCAAAGCTGACAGGCGTCAGCAGCGTTTTGCTGCAGAAGAAGACAGAATGGAGGTAAATTAACTTATTAACTAAAGAGTCTTCTATACTTTAGTAAATGTAATATTTTTTATAGTCATAAATACATATACTAATTAATAAAATGATAATTCTTTGCTATCTTCAATCATCGTTTCATAGCTTATCTGCCGTTTTACCTAGCTATAATATTTTTTTCGAATTTTCTTTGGTAAATTAGAGTCATGATGACAAATTATTTTCACTCGTAGGAAGTGGGTAAAATCGATTGATCATTGCAAATCTTTAATTTCCAGAATCAAAGCTTCGAATCGTTGGCTTGGCGTACTTGTGCCTTTATTAAATGTTTATTCGTTTTTAAAATTACACTCGCAATCTATTTAACTCCCAATTTGGAAGCTGTCAATAGATACGCTTTAGAATGACATATCTGTGAATGACATATTTATTGCATCTACTTTGTTTACATTTACTTGTTTTACTGATTACAGAATGTTTATGTCGTCCCACCAGCCGAAGAAGCTTTGTCATTGTGTGGAAACTGCCATAAAGGAGAAAGCGAGACTTGAATGCGTGCTGGATGATGTTTTGTTTGAGTTTGTTGCAGTAGATGAATTTGTCTTATTGTATCAGCTAATACTATGTGAGTGGCCACGACTTGATGAATATTTTTAATAAAAGCTTTATGCCGAGATGAAAATATTTTTGCTTGTAAAAATTATATAATAAAATAATATTGTTGAAGATAATGCAAAACATGATTTGCAGAATATTGTAGTGAATCGGATATGGTATATGGGTGTCCGCAGAACTGGAGAATGTGAGTTCAAATCCAGTTTGCAGCAGACTTCTCATCCTTAAAACTCTATCCCTGTCTATATTCTTTTCAAAGAGGTGGCTTGCTTATTTCAATTATTTAGTATTCGGTAAGAATACTAGTAAGAAACTAGTACGTAGGCAATAGGTAATAGGCGACATAATGTGGGCGGGGCTTATGGGAGGCTGTATATCGTTTATATGGGTAGCTGCAGAACTGTGCTGATACAAAGACCGCGTTCTACATAAAGTGACTTGACAGAATTACCGTAGACCGGTAGAATTGGTAGTCGGTACCCAAATGTTTACACAACATTTGGAGAAAGTGAGTAGAACAAATTTTCAATTTTCGTTATTTGAGACCTTTTAAACATTCATAATAATGCATCTGTAGCAGGATTTAAAATTTTATTTTAGCCAACATGAGCAAATACAAAATAAGATATATGCCAATAGAGCCGCGTAAGACTAGACTTTTATCGCAAATAGCCGATGTGAATACGAGAGATAGAGACAGGTTGCCAAACGCGTGACATCATTTTTGGCGAGGCTGGGCACGTTTTTGTGGCCTGAGCGTTTTTACGGCAATCAGATTTTTTCGGTTTTAATCTTAAAATATCTTGGCAATGCGATCGCGTAACACAACAAACAACATATCAACTGATAGAGAAAAAAAATGCTTTCTTTTAAGATCAACTTAAATTTTGATGCAACTACATCTTTAAAAGAATTTTAATTAATGAATTCTGCAAGAGTTTTTATAGTTTTGAGATATCCATCTTTTGTCTGTTATTTTAGTTTACATTGCCATTCTTGTTGGAAATGGTATTGTTTGCATTGGCAAAGAATGTTTATTTCCCTTTGATATGCAGGCTACATGAAGGTCAAAAAACGATTTTAGTAAAGTATATGTCAGATGGCGCTAAGTAAAAAAGCGGACACATTTTCATTGTGGCTGATTATTTTAGGCAAAAAATTTTCAACGTTGAAGTTTCCATATTAGCATTTATTTCCAATTTTGTACAAGTTTATTAATTTCATTTAGTTTACAAATTGTGTCCACTTGGCTTATCTTCAAACGAAAAGCAGTCAATTTATGACTTGCTGTTTGATTGCAGCAGAAAATTGGAATTAGTTGAAAAATGTTGACTTATGGAATTATAATGATTTAGATTTTTGACAGCTTTCTAGGATTTAGCAATATACAAGGTTTATATTTCTCTAAGCTAACATTTAAAGAGGTGCAGCATGTCTAACCTAGCTAACCTAACTTTGTGCGTTCGTTTCTTTTCTTTTTTTGGCTTTAAATTCCAATTTGAATATCATCTAATTTTCATCATTAGGATTTGCATTTGAACCTGTTCTGACATCTTTACACTCACCGGTGCCTGCGACCAGTTGCTTTAGCTTTTGGTCTGTGGGTAAACTGTCTGACCGCCCTCAACCGCTCCATAGCGATGGCAAACAAACAAAAGACAGATAGTGCGACAAATGTGAAGGCTACAGACGTGCTGATTGTACAGAGCATCTGAGATTTTCTCAGTCGATTTTGCATTGGGCAGTTTGAGTAGATGAGGGCATTCAGTCCGAGGCAGAAATCGAATATGGCAACACTGTAATAAATAGGCATATCCTTCATTTATGACATGACAGACAGAGAGATTTTTGCTAAATTCTATTTCTGTGTTTAAAGGTATACAATTTTGAACTGTTCCATCTGAAAGAGCATAATATTCTGAACAAGAAGAAGCTAGTGTTGCCTAATTTGGCCAAATCTTGAAGTCATGAAAGCCCATTTAGGGCATGTATAACGAAACATCACAAAAAGACTGGTTTTTGTGGTTCTATTTTCCAGGTTTACACTTTTGATGGACACAGCTAACACTCAGTTTTTTTGACATGCACCTTTTGCACACAATGAATTTGTCGAGTTTCCTTTAGTCCTAAAACACTCTTCCACTTTGGGTTTGGAAAGGCTTCTTTTTAAAGAATTTCTTCAGGCTTGATGACAATTATGGTTGTCTCTGATAGTGAACATTGAATGAATCTGCATCTTTTATAGTAGCTCTACCAAGGATATTTTGTCTTACAGTCATTTCAAAGCTCTTTCCCAGCCCATCTACAGGTCCTTTTTTGTGGCTAGTGGCATAGAAGTTGGTCTAACTTAAATTCAAACTCTCTTTCAAATTAGCTTATGTTTGAAAAAAGGTAGTGATTTTTTACCTGTTGGGTGCTTTATTTGAAAAAAACTTACTCTACTTCTGGACACAACTCTTTGTTTTTCTCAAACATAACACTCAATCATTTGAATATATAAAGACTTTCCCATGCTCAAGGTTGGATATTACGCGGGATGCTATTTACAATTTGTTGTGTATAACCACAGCAGTTTTGCCATGTGCTTTCTAACTCTCTCAACCTAAGTTTTGTCAATGTTGGCTCATATAGGTCAAACTGATGGTGTAGGTGTCACGATAGTGTTAGTTCCTTTGTCTTTATGGACACAGAACCCACAAACATAAATTTGGCTGTGGTAGTCACCACAGCCAGTGCTAAAAATAACCTAAGACAACCATGCCAGTCGCATTGCTAGCGGCAAGTTTGACCTATGATCATCCCTGCTTATCAATTTTTTCGACATAATGATGTAAAGTTAAAGGAGAAACTTGTCTCAACGTATTTGATGTGTCGATGCTAGAAACCTTTTCTAAAATATATCATAGAAAATTGTTGGAAACAACAGGTTTTACATACATGTACATGAGAATTAGAGAATTGCGAGAAACTGGAAATTGAGAGTAAACGTATGAATAAATAACGAGTGACTAATGTATGAAAGTCCAGATCATAGCGACCTGAAGACTCTCTGTGTTTTATTAATACCTGGCCTAGTAAGTTAGTAATCTTGAGCTCACCAAAGAACACTGTGACCATGGTCAGTATTGAGCAGGCCAGCAGTATTTTTTACTGCCACGATATGCCCAATATTGAAGACGATGATGAGCGCTGCGATAATGTTTATCGTTGCGAAGGCATAGACTGGGCCACATGTTTCTTCTTCTAGACCATCGCATTTTAGAGACTCACAACTTTTTTTCAACCCACAGAGCAACTAAAATATAATGATTGGTTATTTAATCGCAAAACAATCATGGATAGTTCATAAATAGTATTGCAGAATGGTGTTAAATAAAAATACTTAAAATGCATTCCAGAGAGTTTAGTGTGTCCAAATTTATTCATGATCACATGGGCTGCTTTTTAGTTCGACCTGCAATGAGCGTACAGTAAACTGCACAATGACAGACCTCCAGGTGCTCTATCTGGGTTCAAATCTGCTGCGTCTATTATGGCTCCTGCGACTGGGTTGGCTCTGCCCTTTGGTAGTAAGGCCAACTCAAAAGCTGATTTTGAAGGTAGACGATTGGAAAATCACCACCATTTAACGAGATATAGCCAATCGTATAAACGATAAAAATAATGTAATGGCGATTTATCTCATCGACGATTTTCAGACTGAGCGATGCTGGGACTAAAACGCCTGAGCTTTCTAGTCTTATAATATGCTCGTTCCACGGCCTTCCATGCACACGGCCATTCATTAAATAAATGTTTATAATTATCATGATCGCTAAACAGTTTCTTTTTGAATTAAATATAGAAATAAATATTAACAAAAGTTACAAGTTTTTGACGTAATAGTTATATCACGATTTTATTATCACGAATCATCTATAAATAGTTGCTTTTGGAAATCGTAAAGCTCTAATGATTATAGGCAGAGTTCTATTAAAATATCAAATACTGATGTGATACCTCTATTAAATGGCACAGCTGACAGAGTGCAATCTCCATTGGAGAATTCAATTTTCTGAAAAAGCAATTTGACAATGAATATGTAAACTTCATCTCTACAACAAATATACCTCCGAGTCATTGCTTGTGTCAGCTCCAGTGTATCCCTGCTTAAACATCCTTGCTTTGGACATCGTTACCTCGCTTTTAGGAGAACTAAACCGCTGTCTCCATCAGCTTTGAGTGTCTCTCACATCAGAGTTCGCTAACTGTCGAGTTGTAATGAGTTTTGAACTTCAAACAGTAGATACAATGAATTTAAAATGCAAATATCCAACATTGATTAATAAACAGGAACCAGATGGTTTCATCTGTTGTATTGAAATGAAGCTGAAGAGTATCGGTCATGAGCTTTGCAAAGCTCGCACCCGATGACGATGACGTGAAGAATACAGTTATATTCTTGAGCGATCGGCATGCTCTTGAATTTCCACTCTCGCTGTCTTCAGTTGTAACACCCTCAATTAAAGAACTATTCCTGTTACAGACAAGCTTGTCAATCAATAGCCATGTAGCATGTATTCACTTGAGTAATCTTAAGACTGCTACAAGCTTTACTTAGTAATATTTTTGTGAAGGCGGTTCCTATATATATAGATATTCCAAAAAACATTCTATATACATTCATATATATTATATAGAAGGCTTTTGGACAGTCTAACCTGCAGATATATGGCTGAGCTATTAAAACCTGACATGTTGTGTGCCACTCTTATATATAAACTAACAACTCGTGAAAAAAACCAACTTGAGTGACTGTTGGAGTCCTGACACGTCTTACAAAATATGACAATATATTATTTGTGTATGAGTGGGATAAACTAATTCTAATTTTATGTTAAGAGGGGTAAAAACTTGATAAGTGTGTGGTCTGAATTTATAATGTACAAATACACATGCAAAGTTCAGAATTCATATTACGCATATACATAAAAATTTGAGCATTTATGCATCTATATAAATAAATTTATAAATACATAACTAATATATGTAATAACTTTTATCATGTTAACATATACTGTATAAACAGGAAAATGTTAAAATATCTTTATATATAATTATAATTTTTTTAAAATGTATATATATATTTGCTAGTAAATATATATGTATTTATGATAAATATATGTATATTCATAAATAGGTGTGTATAGATGTTTATAAATATATATTTGTAAATAAATATTTATATAAATGTGTACTACATGTATAAATAAATAACCATAAAAATATATTTATATATTTAGATTGGGAATTTAAAAAGTATATTTAAATATACTTTATGTATATATATAAATATACATATATGTATATTTATAAATATATATTCATAAATATGTAAATATTTATGAATATATATTTATAAATATATATTCATAAATATGTAGATATTTATGAATATATATTTGTAAATGTATATTCATAAATATGTAGATATTTATGAATATATATTTGTAAATATATATAGATATTTATGAATATATATTTAAAAATATATATTCATAAATATCTACATATTTATGAATATACATTTACAAATATATATTCATAAATATCTACATATTTATGAATATATATTTACAAATATATATTCATAAATATCTACATATTTATGAATATATATTTACAAATATATATTCATAAATATCTACATATTTATGAATATATATTTACAAATATATATTCATAAACATCTACATATTTATGAATATATATTTACAAATATATATTCCTAAATATGTAGATGTTTATGAATATATATTTGTAAATGTATATTCATAAATATGTAGATATTTATGAATATATATTTGTAAATATATATTCATATATTTGTAAATGTATACATATACAGTCATATCTCGGCATATGAGTGCCTCGATATATGAGAAATTGAGATACGAGCAAAATTTCGACCAAGTTTCAGCCTTGAGACATGAATAATCCTTGATATACGATGATACGAGCCAGTTCTCGATGGCCACTATATGGCCAAGTGTGCGAGAGGTCTCTTTTGAGAACAGCGTCGCTCGGTCTTTCTCATTGAATCAATTAAAAAAGTTTTCAAGATGTCGGCTAAAAATTATAGTGAACGCGAGACAAAGGGCACTAAGCCGGAAACAGGTAATATAAAATAAAGACGATAAAATTAATGCAAGTTGAGAAAAAATTGAAACTTAGCTTCAAGTGTACGTTTAACAAGCTAAATTCATTTGAGTTAAATTCAAAGTCTCTGTTACGTAGTGTCACAAAAGTTTAGTGTACCGATTGTGTTGCTTTCAAGTCTCTCTCAGATCGCTGTTAGTCACTACTTCTGTTTCGAAGGTAAAAACCTACTGTAGTATACATATTAGTGTTACATTTTATTGCTGATTTTAACAACTAAGTATGTATTTGGTACTTTGTTAGCATATATACTGAATAACAACATTTGAAAACACATTTTTCAACCGTAATATTCTGTTTTATGTGTTTTTTCATAATATGATAACGCATTAATTTGTATTTAGTTGAGTATTTTCCTATATTGTCATATAGGAAATAGTGCCTGGAGGTATGAGTAAATTGGCATACGAGTTCAGTCCCAGAATGCATTAAGCTCGTATATCGAGGTGGAACTGTATTTGTAAAAATATATATATGTTTGTAAAAATATATAAATATTTATAAATATAGATAGATATTTATAAATATAGATGTGAGATTAGCTTGGATATTATTATTACATTTTCAGCTGCCAAAACTCAGTTTTTTCTATCAGTTCTAGAAAAAAATGTGTGTTTTTTATGACTAGCTGACCATCTAAAGAGCAATAGGTGACACATTTTTTTCTTTCACACTGGCTCATAAAATCATAGCTTTCTTATTCTGTCACTCAGTAGACAGTTGGTGTGTTCAATGAACAAATAAGAAAACCTTTTTTTCCACACATAAGTGTCAAGTTGGAGACCTGCTCAGGTGTGTCATGTAACAGCAGTACATGTCCTCATGCTGTGAGCAGAAGGAAATCAGGCTGCTACCTCAGATCTCATCTATAGGACCAGAGTACCCTGTGGTGCTATTTTGTAAGGCTAATTATCTTGGTAAAAGGAAATGATCTTCAGCTGTGCAGTCCCCATGACGACAGAATATTTGCTGATTTTCTGATTATGATCCTGTTTATTTGATATATATTTTTTATTTATACTGCTATATAAACTGTATATATTGATTCCGTGTAATCCGTGCTCTGCCTGTTGTATATATGTATTATGGCTTGTAGCACGGCGAGTGTTGGAGTGACGTGCGATTCAGTTCAGGACCTTCTCATTCCAGGTGGAACTTGTTGTAAGTTAAAACACTGTTAATATTTGCTGGAAGTCATTCAACTTGACAAAATGTAGACTTACTGCTAAATTCGTGTTTGGGAAACATTATAGTCGTTTTGTCATCAGGTCATCAGGTCATCAGGTCATCAGGCCATCAGGTCATCATGTCTAAAATTCACCAAATTTGCCTTTGAATAAGAAAACGTTGAACATGTTTGAAAGTTGCGCTCTACATGAGTAAAAAAGAGCTTGTTTATATTGGACCATTTTTATTACCTATAACTTTCAGAAACGCATTCAAACCTTTACAATCACCTCAAGATACAAAAATTTCCTTGATCATGTAAGAAATGAATGAGTGTTCAAGTCTAAGCTTTACGTAATTTCCAACATACCATGTTCAGATTTTCAACATGGAGCAGTTCCATAAGCAGTTTCACACAGGTTTTTAATTCAGTCTGTCCGTTTTATAGACCGGCGCGCTAACCACTACGCTACTCAGCCGCCTACATGCTTCATGGGATAATTATACACATACTGATTACTCATGACAATCTCTCGAGATGCGCGAGTTTGCCAGGGTACTAGTTAGACAAAATGTATAAATTATAACGATAATACAAATACATAGTAGGTTAGTTTAGGTTTCACCTAGTTTAGGTTAGAGTAAGCTAGGCTGTGTGTCTGTACCCCACCTCTACCTCTGAATGCATGCATTGCTTAGTTCATACTTGGAATCTGTGTGCTTCGAATGTATTTGATACTAGCATTAAAGGTTGACTTGCAACAAAATTCACATTACGGTTATTTGGTATTAATCCTTTCACTGCCAACCATGTACAAATTCGGCTATCGGCTTAGTGCCAGCCATTTTACCGAAAATTGCCGATATTGCTTCATGATATTTATACAATATTTTTTCAATTTCAAACTAACTAAAATCTTTTTTTACATATTTTATTTTGCAAACATTTAACCAACATTGATATGCAAAAAATTTAATGTATCTATACATTGTGCGATGATAAAGCTATGTGAAGCTACGATCGCTGCGAAGCTAAGACGATCCTCCACAATGTTCCTTACTCTTACAAAACTATTACTTCTACCACTATCAGAGTCAGTCAATGCTGCTACTTTAATTATCTTTATAATCACAAAAATCTGAATCTGAATTGGCTATAATGTCATCAACATAACTAATTACCTGTTTTCTGACTCGCGTGGTACTTAACAAAACGTACGCAAAAAATGTTCGTTTTCAGTTTGGAAATTCTCAAGCAAAAATTTGAAATTGCTTCGTTGTTTTAGGGTAATTTTACAGAGAAATCTTCGGACAACACTGTCAATTTCATAAAAGTCCTAAAAACTGTGGGTTATGTTGTCAACAAATAATAAAATTAAGTTACAACGCAATTGCTGGGAAAGTCGCAAAAATACGTGTGTGGCACTCGACTCTAGAAAACGCATAAATGCGTCTTTGGCAGCGAAAGGGTTAAAAGATTCACCATGTCTTACTTTGCTGTGTTGTAGGTCCAAAATATGTGCAAATGTGATTACAAGTTCTTAAAAGCTCAAAAATGAACAGTTAATCGCAGCGATCACGAAAACGCCGTAGATTGGAATCTCTTTGTTTTGATAACGTTCTCGAACATTTTGGTTATGGTTTTGACACGGGATGTTATCACGTGAATTAAAGGACAATAAAAGGCTCAATATAAAACATCTTGTAGTCCAGTTTTGGACAAACACTTTAGGTTTTACTTAAAACTCTGTATCAAATATAGATGCTCGCTACCTTACAGTTTTGTTTCGGCTTGGTCTAATCGTCGAGTCGTAATCTGATCATGTGACCCATACTTCCTGCCAAACAGCTCGAATAATTTCTGCAGCATTTTTCGACAATCACAGGTGACCAACAGGCTCATCATGTCTATGAGAGGGTGATATGCAATCCTTCAAGCTAAGTTTGAAAAATTAAACAAATTTTTTTGGAAGGTTTTAAGATATCAGTGCTCAAAGTGACAGCATTACAATGATGATCAAATAGACGCGTAAAGACAATAGACATGGTTTTATTGAATGCGCGAAGTATATTTGTGAAATTATTTATTTATTTCGACGAATGAGGTTGTATGAAAGTGTAAACAGAAGCCATCTGTGTTCATCTACGTCCCATTTGAGCCGTTTTGGAAAGGGATTCTAATTTATGGCGTTTTCGTGATGCCCTCGATGAACTGTTCGTTTTTGAACTTTTAAGAACTTGTAATCACATTTCCATATATTTTGCAAAGGCAACACAACAGAGTAAAACATGGTGAATCTTTTGACACCAAATAACTGTAATGTGAATTTTGTTGCAAGTCAACCTTCAAGCTCAGCATAGTCCAATCAGATTGCCTGCGTCAAGCGTCTATGGGCACATCTTCAATGCAAATTGCTACACTACTTCCATGACAATGATCCATAGAGTTATTCAATGAGAATAGTTAATAGTAGTATTAATTAGTATTAGTAGTATTAGTATTAATTCTCCTTGATACATGTGAAGGTGCATTATTGAGCTTTTAGTCAGGTGGGTTTTTAAGAGGCCCATTCTCCAAAAACCAGACAGAGTTTTGAAACCACATATTCTTAGCATCCTGGTTTGGACAAAATCAGTCTACAAAAGTGGAAATGAATGGCGTTTACACATCCTAACAGACAGAGGCGTGCAATGACAGAATGGGATTTATTTATATACATTACATCATTATCTAGTGTTTTTATGTGATCAAGGGAAAACTAACATTCTGATTGGACCATTTGAGCATGCATCCTCGCGCGTGTGTCTGCCATGTCCACCCGCCGACTGTTGTTCCTTTGGGACCAGCGTGTATCACAATTCATTGATGCAACTCATAGTCTGCAGGAGGGCTTGTCATTCGTAGCACTTGGAATAGTAAATCTTTATCACGCTTACTACAGTTTCTGATGTTCTAAGAATTTGTAATTGACAGAGCTTTGGGATCATAGCGTCATGACGTAGTGATCTCCTTTGTGTTACATCATCAGTGTACACAGTTAGTATGGACAGTTTGTGATGAAAACATGTGCTATGAATACTAAAATGACCTGTTAGTCTGTGTATAGGATGGGATGGACAACTTTTGACCTGGTTGGTGTAGTTAGAGTGCACTTACATTCAAAGAATTGATAATCAGTTTATAATGATTATTTATTAAAATTTAGAAAATTATTAAATGTCTATTAAAGGCATTTAAATAAATCACTCACAACATTTGCATGCTATGCAACTTTCATGTTGATAAAATTTATTTTATTTATTTATCAATTTGTTAAAAGATCACAACATAAGTTTGAATGAGTAATTTATTTAATATTCAATAAATAAAAAACAGTTGTAATACTTTGTGTGAATGGAAGTTTCAGCAAGTGCTCTGCCATTACAGGACTAAGGTCACTATTTTGAAAAAAAAAACATTCACTAAAGTATAGTGTACAGTATATAGCGCAATGTATATAGGCCATTGTGCGATATACCAATAATGCCAATATGTGTATTAATGCGATTTTCCTGTATATATAGGCCGACAGATCAGTTAAAATGGATAGTAAACGACCCTCTAGCCACCAGCCCTCCACCCACCAGCCCTCCACCCACCAGCCCTCCACCCACCAGCCCTCCACCCACCAGCCCTCCACCCACCAGCCCTCCACCCACCAGCCCTCCACCCACCAGCCCTCCACCCACCAGCCCTCCACCCACCAGCCCTCCACCCACCAGCCCTCCACCCACCAGCCCTCCACCCACCAGCCCTCCACCCACCAGCCCTCCACCCACCAGCCCTCCACCCACCAGCCCTCCACCCACCAGCCCTCCACCCACCAGCCCTCCACCCACCAGCCCTCCACCCACCAGCCCTATTAATTCATTTTAATGAGGATTGGCTGTATGTGTATGGCTTCAGTTCATGTAATTCGCCTCCTTATAGGAAGTATTTGGGACCTTGTGAAGCAACGAGGCTATGAAAGCCTGCCAAAATATTCAGCGTGTTTAATACTAGTGTGCGACTATGAAAACCATTTTTTTTCTGATGTGCTTACTTGAGCTTATCAGCATCAAGTTCTTAATTCCTGAGTGTTTTGGTTTATAGTAAGATTTATTTATTTATGCCTCCTTATATTGTTATTGACACCAATTTACTAGGTACCAACTATATATGTTGCTAACGTGATACACGGATAGCACAGTTGATTTTTTATATTGTCGAAGGCTGGATAAAAAGTCTGAACGTTTCGTGATCATCATGGCCATTCTGAAATAATCAAAGAACTATGCAACGCAGAAGATGATAACGAGGCAGTTTTCATTACTGTTATAGACGAAACTTTTGATGACTTAAGATTCTTCTAAATGACACCATGAAATGAGTTTCTGAAAATGCTAATGCAAACTTAAGAGTGCAGGCATTTATCGTAGCAACCAATGGATATCTATTATCACTAGATAGGATACTAGGGCTATTTTTGGTATCCATAATACTGGTATCACTGCGTCTGGCTAACACATGTAACAGCTTATGTAACACATAAGTATTTTGGCAATAGCTTTTTTCCTAATGACTTTGACATCCACTTACGCGCTGGAGTTGCCCCTCTGTGCGTAAAAGGGCAAATAGCTTGATGCGTAAATTGATGATAAAATTATATCTGCATGGTTAAGTTGTATTTCTTATTGACAGCATACAGTCAGCAGCTTTCACGGAGGCTGAGGTCGGAGATAACCGGTAGCATCGGCCTGATGGAGATGGTCCGCTGTCGCCTCATCTACAGAGCGGAGACTTATTCAGTTGTTTCGTCAGTTCAAACAGGCGTGAGGTTCCATGACTCGAGTCCTTCTCCCCACTCAGTGGGTCTCCATCTCACTAAAGCCTTACCTAGTCAGAATATTACCTGCGGCCTGCGTGGCTCGTGAGTTTCTCACCTACTATCTGCACATTCTGTATAAAACTTCACATTTCGTTCTTTGTACTAGAGGTGGAACGAGACACGAGACGTCTCGAGTATCGACCGTTTCGTATCGGTCTCGTCTCGACTTAACTATTGCCAAACTCGAGACAGGAAATAGAACTAAAGCGCCTGAGCACGGTTGTCAAAACATGGCTTCTTGCGGTAGCAACAACTCCATATATTGTAATGGATTGCGGGCAACTGCCTTTAAAGTTATACCCGGTCCGTTACTACCTGTTGCTATTGATTATGTTGGCCACTGAGTCTAATCATGTAGTCCGGACAACGGCCCTGTTATATTTTAGTTCGGTTCTGTGTCCTTAAAACAGATAATGGGTCGTATCTAATTACTCTTCGGATAATACAATTTAATAAATAAGACTTGCGGGTAAAATGTCGTATCGTATCGTGTCTAAACACCAACTGTCCTTCATAAAATTCGGGCCTCTTTTACGTATATACTACCAATCGCCGGTAAAACTTGCCCGGACACGGAGAAACGAACGAAAGGCGGTGTCGACCATAGTCCGTGTTCGGTTAACAATGACGTTTTATTAGCTCAATATAAGAATATACATGTGCATGTACATGTATACAGTAATTAATATAATTTCATGAGTACAGTTTAAATATAATTCACATACTACAGTTAATACACAAACAACACTTAACATTAATGAAACGATAAGAATGAAAGTGTTATCGTGTGTTCTTTTAGTTGCGGTATTTCTTTGTAGAGCGACGGCTATCGGTTTCATTACATTAAAAAGTAAGAACTATTCAATAGATGGTAAAAATATACATGTACAAAGCAATATGTTTATAATTATTATGATCAATCAAGCTCAAAATTCTTAGAATATATAACTTCGGTATTTTAGAGCTGTTTGTGTCACTTTTGTTTACAAAAACTACATGCATATCACTATTAAAATGTTGTATTTAAATCGTTTACACCAGGTGAAAATTCAATTAAAAAATAGTTTTATTAATTTTATATATACCAAGTAGCTAGTACTTGTGTAGTGAAATCATCACCAAATGCTCATTATTTTACTGTCTCGTGTCTCGAGTCTCGAATTTTTACAAGACAGTGTCTCGAGTCTCGTCTCGAACTTAAAAAACCTGTCTCGTTCCACCTCTACTTTGTACCCACTGATTATAATCTTGCTGACAATATTTTGCCTTCAAATAGGTGACCCTTTAGGTAAGCGACCATTCAAGTAGGCAAAAATTTAGGTAGGTGAAAATTCAAGTAGGTGACCCTTTAAGTAAGCGGCCCTTTAAGTAGGTAACCCTTTAGGTAGGTGACTTTTTAGACAGGTGACCTTTTAGGTAGGCAACTATTTAGGAAGGCTATCATTTAGGTAGGCGTGCATTTAGGTAGGCAACCATTTAGGTAGGCGATCATTTAGGTAGGCAACCATTTAGGTAGGCGACCATTTAGGTAGGCGACCATTTATGTTGGTGACCATTTAGGTTGATGACCATTTATGTAGGTGACCATTTAGGTATGTAACCATTTAGGTAGGCGAACCTTGTCATAGGCTTGTGATTAGTCAGCAGATTTTAATGTCTAATCATAGATCTTAATCAGACTAATGGAAGCATTTTTGTGACATACCAACATTGAGGCGGAGAGGCAAATAATTTTAAATCAAAATACAAAGTATCTATCTCAATTATGGAATTTGCATTTTGATCATAAATTATTTTCATTAACTTTAAAAACACAACACCGAATTGTGGGACATTTTTCCCTAATTTAACAAGTTTTCAATTTAAGATACTTTTATTGCCTCATTTGGAAACTGTTTGTTTGAAATAAACTTGTCAAAGTAATAATTGACAAATCTTTTTTTGTTTCTACACAATCTTTTCGTTTGAAATTCTACCCAGTTGTGTTTAAGATCATTGAATCTTAGAATTTGTTTACCTCTGGCTGTAAAATAAATCTTATAAACAATATAACTTCAGCAGACACAAGTAGCTGCTAATAATAATTTTTGCCCTACCACAGTTCTAGCAAGGTTGGAGATTATAAAATCACTTTTGATTGATGCCTATTTCTAAAATAGATGTAATATAATTGTAATAAATATAGTTATTACAAACTATTTCAGGAATTTACCCAGCTAGTTCTTTTTTGTGATCAGAGCGATCAAATAATTTGCAGCGTTTCGATGTTGATGCCAATTCTATCAGAACTAAGCTATGTAATCAGGCATGTAGTACGTGATCTGCTTAATAATTAGGCCACAATTTAGCTTGAAAATAAAAATTTTGTTTCGGAATTTGGCCTATTGGCCTGGCATACAATGACTTGCTCTAAGCGAAGCTCATAGGAATGTCAGTGTTTTTTGAATTTCTGATAAATAATATTGATTTTTTTAGTTCACCTAAATGTATTGCAATGTGCAATATCCGCTGTATGTTATGCAAGATTCCTTGTTAACTGAATATTTTATTACATATTTCATTGTATAATTCGTGTTATCACATAAATTACATTAAACTGTGAGCAGAGTTTCTATTAATGGTTGTATGAAGCTTGATGTACAATTCACTGAATGCATGTATACGTTTTTAGTATAGGTGAATTTCCTTTCATTCATTTTGAATTCATTTTTTAGCCTTTCTCTCTCCCACTACTTCCTAGGAATTAGCTTTCATAAATCTATTCCGTCCCGACAAATGGAATGGAACACAACTTTAAAGATAGATAGTTCATTCGGAATCAAACTACATATAAGGTAGGATGACTCATTGATTGGAGTTATTATTTTTTGTTAGCTAACTGTTGACGCAGGTCAGTTTTCTGTCCTATTAGCCAATTACATTTCCTTTTCTTTCAGACTTTGAGTAGCTGATTCTATTACTATATTTAGATTGTATACACGTACATCAAAACAAAAGCGTGTAGAATAGTCTAAACGTAAAGCATCAGCGAGTACTGATGCTGAGACTGACCTTTCATTAATATTAAATAATATAAGTGTTGGATAATATCAATAGCCTGCTGGTCATACTGCACACAGATGCCGTGCGTGTTTTTGTAAGAGCTTTGTACAACAAACGTTGGCTCAGACCTTGACTGAACATTTCAAAGCTCAGCGGCAAAGCGATAACTGGTGATATGCCCATTGACAGAAAGAAATTCATTGTGGATGCCATTTTTGTTGTCATTGATTACCCTTTTGGGAATTAAACCCCAACCTGTGGTTTTCAGGTCAGGTGCTCTAGCCCGTTAGGCTTGGGCTGCTTGATAGGGAGCAGTTTGGCTAGTCTTTTGTATCAACATCAAGATTACAACAGACTAGTTCATAACAACATCTCAAAAAGGTTAAGTACTATAGAAATGAACCAACAAACTTTACAGAACGTGGCAGGTTGGAAAAAAAAACAAACAATAATAATAAAAAACAAGCCGATATAAAACTCAAAAGCTACAAACTAAAGTAAAACAAACCCAAATCCAGACAATTATGCTCAACAAAATCAGAAATAAGGATAATTAGCGAGTGAGTACTAGATAATTCAAAAACCTCTAAATCTACAAAAACATGCTTTATGGAACAACACAAAATGCAGTGTTAAAATGGTTCAAAACATACCCGAAAAAGCAAACAAACTTTTATCACATTGGATTTATGTGTATTTTACCCTTCTTCAACTCCTAAATTTTTTGCAAACGCACTTAACATTTTGCCAGCAAAACAACCATGATTACCAAGAAAAAAGGCACGATGTTATGCATGCTAAAGAACCTACTTTCTCTTAAAAGTGAACTATGAACAAAATCACAATGTGCATTTGATGTGACCAAGGGCAGCTTTGATGGAACCTAAGCCTTCAAACTACTTGGTATATATCTGCTTGTACTACTACCAAGCGAAGTAAGAACAAACACCAAATTATGTAGAGATGACCCAACCACATAAAAACCATTGATAACATCCTACAAGCACTAACAACTGGCTAAGAACACTTTCATCATAAAAAAGAATTTGACAAAATGAAACAACCATACCATTACTACGCACTAAACCGAAGTGGCTATAATCGTCAACTCCAATACACAACAGAAACAACTACAAAAGCAAAGAACACACTACACAAAGTAAAACAGTGCGGTACAACCACCTATATACCTCAAATTTTGCAACCAACATATGAAACAAAACATTCAAATTGCTTCCAAACACTTCCACAAAGAGCACTTTTTGAGCAATATCTTTATTTTTAACAAACACACTATGAAGTTCAGTCACTCGGGTGTTCCAAATATGAAGAGCGCAATAAATGTACAGAGCAATAAACTCCCCCAAATAAAAACAACGGAAACAAACAAAAAATGCAATTTCAGACAAAAAAAGTCAAATGGGTATTAGATAGCAAGTGCATCGCCATAAACATACCTAATTTATCAACCGACAGTAACAAAAAAAGCTGAAACAAAAATTGAATCATACATTTGATTGTGTGTAATAGAATTCGAACCCAAATACGACAACCACCAGGCTTCATTTAATCAGAGAAGTAAACAAAACTATACAGAACTGAATACACACTTATGGAATTTGACAACTAACAACAAAAACTCTGATACCAGTTTTTAGAAAAATGCACACTATCGATGTTACAACAACAGAACAAAATGATGTGACTTATGTCTATTCAAACAAGGCTACATAACATTCAAAGTAACATAACACATAACAAACATAACACATGACAATACAAAGTAGAATTAGCAACAATGAATACACTCCAGTCTGCCTTATCAGCCTGCTGCTAACAAAATGCTTGGATGACGACATCGCCGTGTGACAATTGTATCAAGGAACTTTGCTAAAGACATGCACATCGAAGACTGAAAGGTTCTGCTGCTGGTTGACAACTGCCATGCCCATCTGGTCATCAAAAGCCTCCCCAACATCCATATTGAATTTTTGCTACCCAGCACTACCTCCCTCATTAAGCCACTGAATATGTAGGTGTATCAGCTGCTTCAAGAACCATTCCAGGAATCGATTGTGTGACATTATTCTCAACAAAGTAGACTTCACCCAAGCTACCATCAATACTATTGACATCCGATCTCTTGCCAAAAACATCAATCTGCTAGAATCCATGCCATGACCAACTTAGCTTGAAGAACCATCATACCAACTGCCCTCACCAACTGCTTTCGAAAAGCTGGATTTGCCAAATTTCCAAATCTCTTTTCTCCATTGCTTCTGCTGCTGATAGCGTAGAACCACAGCCACCCAAGTTTGCTGACAAACATGCAAATTCTTTTGCTCCAACATTTGACATCAGTATTATCGAGTCCATCTGTATGCAGCTCGACCTTCACAACCTGCTGAAGACTTCAACCTCAACGCAGCCCTAAACCTAATCTGCCTCAACTGCTTTCACGCAATGAGATAATCCATCATCTTCAACGTCTGATCACCTACAAACTCTATCAAATAAACCTGACTTTCTTGATGTGCAATCAGACATTGTTAGACAGGGTCCTCTCTGTCAAACTTCAATCAGTGGTTTTCTTTTCTTATTTTGGTATGCAAGTTTTAAAAAGGCTTCAAATTTGTATAACACAATAAGTCATACTGTTTTTCATATTTCTTTTGGGCTAGTTGAATTTTTTTACTGAAAATAGTTTCTTGTCTTAAATCAGATTGATAGTGCCAAATGTAGTTTTACATAATGGTGAATTTCTAATTTTCACCTCAGCTATTCGTTTTTCTGATGAACCAATACGATGTACATTGTTTGTATGTATACTTTATACTAAAGAATACAACATTTAATAATGAAAGCTTCCTGCTGTGTAGAATGTAACCAAGAGTCACCATCTACGTACACATGTATATGTGTCAGTAATGATTGTTTAGCACTTGCCCTCATGAAACATGTATTTAAATCGCTAGCCGTTTGACCATACACACACCTGATCCAGCTTGATGTTAATCCCATGTTAAATGCAACACAATATACAACATAGCATATACACTGCATTGCATGAATGCACCTATGTACACACGACCTCCAGACTTCAGTATGAGGTTAGCATATGGAACATTCATTATTGGGCCATTCTGGCGTATTAATGGCAAGAGCTCCGGTTCCACGGTCGGCTCGATTACTCGGACTGCGTAGTAAATTGATGAGACAACAGCATCATACAGACATGCGTAGAGTTATCACCTTGGAATACATAGCACTGTCCGAAAGCGCACCATTTTGCCAAACCATCAATCGAAACGAGATGACCCCCCAAGTTTGAAACAGCGGTACAGCTGCCTCAAGAAATTTTGAGTCATAAAGTCCATTTAGTTTTATACATGTATGCAGTTATATACATTAATATACATACCCATTTATCTTTATACATGTATGTAGTTATATACATTAATATACATAACCATTTATCTGCAATTTGTTTCTTTACATAAACTTGTATGTGTATCTCTATCATGTACCTAGAAGGATACAATTAACAAATACTAAATCATATCAATAGTTGAAATAGGTGTTAGTTGTTTTTTGCAGTCTAATGCATTTACATAAAGTGATTATGTGCATGCTGCATTCAGTGTTATTGCTTGTCGTGGCAATTACTCTATTGTCGATCGGCTGCTGAATCTAATAAAATGTTTCTATCATACACTGACTGAATGCATATGCTATAAAGCATGTGTTTAGTTCTGATAGCCTACACACACTAAACTATAAAGAGGTTTTAGTGGTTTTAATGACGATTGGCAATCATGTGCTTATTGCTGCGAAATCTGTCTTAGTTCTCTTACAATTGTGAGAACAATAGATGGAATCGATGCGCTTCACGTGTACCTCATGTACTAGTATGTATTCAAAATCTGAACATGTCCTTAATTTATTTCGTCGATCAGAAGCACGAATAAACATGAAAAGGTGTCAGGTGATTTCAGGTGTCAGTCTGTTCTTTACTTTCCGTGTGTTCCCTTCTGTCACCTTCCTAGATTTCAAGTGATATCTCTCTCCGTGGTTGCAATCGCTGGTTACAGCAAAAAGTGAGTTACCGTCTCTAGAGTTTACAGTCAGATTAGCTCTAAGTTATTGTCTTGTCATTTAAAAATGAACTTACAAAAACCATAGTAGATATTCCAAGAAAATATCGATATTGTTCTAACATAAGCGACTGTTTTGGTTTGAGGTGATGTAATTGCCAAGATGTTTCAAGATTATAATCGATAGAACTTGATCTCAATTAAAAGGCTCAGGTTTGAGCAAAAGTGTGATTGTAACATCTGTAGTTGCACTTTGGACAAGAAACTGACAGAATGAAGATAGTGACCCGTAACACTACAACGTTAACACAGTACATTAGCCAATATTAATTATTAAACTGCGCATCTAGTGATGACATTTCAACATTTTTTAGCGTTTTAACTGCGATCTAGTTTTGTTGATTTTAATCTTGAAACATCCTGGCAGATCACCTCACACACCAAAAATAATTGCAAACGATAGATAGATGCTGGTAATTTCTGATAAAATCTGTCAATATATTGTTTAAATTCATCTTTAAGGCTTCGTTTTAAGATTTATTGTGATTAGCAGTGCTAAAATAGCACTATGCAGAGACCTATGTGCTCTTCATCTAGCAATAGTGATGAAGTCATTGTTACGTTGTAAAAGAGGAAAGACCTGCTCAAGTGCAATATAAGGATGTTCAAGGGCATCGAAAGCTCTGACTGTTATTGCTTTGGTAAATCAATGGTTCTTTATTTCAGCTTGACAAGAGGCAAGCAGAAGTATGCGGTACCATTACACATGTCAAGTCAAATTCAACCAACTGCTATATTCTATGGCCTGTTGTTGCCAACGCTTGTCTATGCTGCCGCCAGGGCGCTGCTAATTTTTCCTTACCTCAACAAACAGCGAGAAATGTAAGTATTCTCCTTAGGTTTTTTAAAAGGTATATGTTAATTGTGAGGTTTTTTAGTGGTTTTGCTCTTAGGTTGATGGTTTTAAAACAGGATAAGCGGGGTGTGACTTTTATATGCATATTAAGGGCAAGTTGCCCTTAATATGCATATTCCCTACTTGCCATGCCTACTTGCCCTATAGGGCAAGTAGGCATGGTTTTTATTGGCAAATAGAATACTGCATAGTCAGGCTGTGACAATTGCGGGCAGGTTGTTACCACTGCTGGTAGCTTGTGACAGCCATCTAGAGATTTATATATGTGATCAGGATAGGACAATTACGGGCAGGTTGTTGCCACTGCTGGTAGGTCGGGACAACTATTATAGAGGGATAGGCACCTGTGTGGTCAGACTGGCAATTACGGGCAAGTTGGTGTCAGTGGTGGTAAGCAGTAGTCATGAGAAAATTATAAATTGCGGTATCAAACTGAAAAATACAAGCAGGTTGGTATCAGTGATTTTCGCCAGTAACAGCTTCAGCATGATTGGCAACTGCATGAGCAGGCTATGACAACTATTGGCCAGTTAGTATCAATTCTGGTGGCAATGGACATTTGAAGGTGCTGCGGTTCAGTCTTTTGGTTATAAAGCAAATCCCGCAATATAAGTTTTTCGATGATACTCCTTTGAAATGACATCTGTTGACATCAAAAACTTTATTTTACATATGCGCAGTTCATGGTATTGTTTTCAAATATACATGTATGCCACATGATAAATGGCAGCAAAACAGTTGCCCTTCGTAAGAACTGTTTTTGATGCCCAATGAACAATAGCTATAGTCACGACAAATTAGTGTAGATATTACTTTTTGCGGACAAAGACCAAAAATCCGTAGTTTCCCATTTATGGAACTAAAAGTTATAAATATGCTTTTTTTGTGTTTATAGCGCATTGAGGTTAGTACAATACCAGTTATGTTAACATGCTGCTGACTGTACACTTTTTGATTCAGTAAATGCTGGTTGTGCTGATTGTGTCTTGCGACAGACAACTTCTGTGACCACATGGATCGTGGGAAATGACTTGGCATATTTTTGAGATAAACTATGGCTTTACATAAGAAGTGTATTAGCGGAATTCCTGGCATTGCACTGGTATTAAAAACAGCTTATAAGCAGTGGCAGGTAATGTAGTTGCCTGCCACTTGCCATCAGCCTGACACATTTCCAATGGCTAAATTGAGCAAGGTAGTATCTGTATCGCTAAACATATTAATAAGTGCCGTGAGAGCAAGCTTTAGTGACGTGTTATTGCTGCCAAGTGCAAAGTCGCTATGCGTAATTTAACCACTCATATCGCCCAATGAATCAAATTCATCTCGCGTAGCTCAATCGGTTAGCACACCACTGAGTAAAAGGAAGGTTGTAAGATCAAATCCTCTGCCACATGGATTTTTTTGTTAGATACTAATCGCTATAGCATCACGGAGAATACATAAACTTTGAGACTTAAATAAATAGATTACAAATCACCCACGATTAATATTACTGTTGCTGCGTATGTGTAGCTTCTGTTACAAAACAAAAATTCAAAGACTATTGAACTTATGGCTATGAGTTGTCTGCTCATGATCACTAAAGCCTGGCATCCCGCTAACTTTCTTTCCTGAGTTACGTTCTGTTCTCTTTATGCAAGTTGACTTGGTTTACTTTAATGTTCCTATTGAAATATTGACGTTTTGAGTTATATAATATGGCTGCCTTTAATGTTACCTTTTGGTGCTGCGTTTCGTTGTTTGTTGCTTCTGAAAACCAGATAGCCTAAGATCTGTAGTGAGATTAACCTTTAATCATATAAATTAAATGAGGTTACCGTCATTCGTAATGCTGAAGATGTTTGTGTCCATGTTCATCACTAACATGTGTATTTCAGTTTGCATTAGCTGTTTTCCCTCTGTAGTTGGTTTGCAGCCATTGTTTAGTACAGACTGTAGTTTTGCTGACATTTTTTGCAAAAGCTCCTGTGTAGGATGAGCCTCTACAATTGACAGAAATGAAAAATATTTCAACAAACAAGAAGGCATAAGTTGAAGTATGCAGCATTTTAAGAATCTGTGTCTGACTCAGTCTCTAGGAGTTCTTCGTTTCTAGGAATAATTTTGTTAGGAATCATATTAGGATTCTAATAGTATTCTATTAGGACTTACGCAGCATTAGAAATCTTGTATTCAATTGGTTGATTGTGATTTAGACAACACTTTCACGACGACGAGCTGCGTGGTACGGCCCGGCGAAGCGTTTATGCCTGGCCAAAAGCCGCATGATGCGGCTTTACCAGGTTTCGTACAAATCATTTCTGATTAGTGAGTAGTTAATCAGTTATCATATCTGTACTTAAACGGTACATTATCCGGTACAAAAGTCATCCATTGTCTGTATTCGTTGAGACAATAGAAAATATGTTTACAACAAATTTTGATTGCTGTTTCGTTTTGCAAGAACTTTCTTTTTTACCAGAATTTTTCATTAGCAATGACAAGTCGTGTCAGACACAATGCGGATGCAAATTTTCACCAAATCCAGATCTATCGACTTTGGGTGATTTTTATATAGCAATAATAATACTGAGGGTGATTATGTTTGTCTTCCTCAGTAATAATACGACTCGGACATGTTCAGTTTTTTTAGCAAAGGTTAAAAGGTGGCCAAGTTCATCGCGCAGTGCATTCGTGGTATTTCTATGGCATGAGCTGCTGTAAAATTTTATACTGATTAATTTGGTACCGAAGAATTTATTATAGACTATGCCATTCAAAAGTTATGATAGGTTATATGCGCCTTTGTCAATTATTAGGTTTGACCGAATATTTAATTATGTCCTGTTGAAGAAACTAATTTAATAGCGAAAGAGTTGCATGTCAACATTAAGTGTTGATGTATCTATTTTTCTTTAATAGTTGTAAAACTCGTAATATTATTAACGGTGTTGAATAAACAACCTATTGTAATAACTCAAGTATAATGCTTACTAAACTATAATACTTCCCTACTTTTAAATAAAAAAAATTATCAGATTCTACATACCTGTAGTGAGTGTTTAGTAAAGTATTTCGAATATGGTTTGTATGTTGGAGTTATCCTCTTGTTATGGTCACATGACCGAAATGATTGACGGCCAGTTGAAGAGTTTTGTTTATCGTCTGCATTTAGAAGGAGCGTTAAAAAAATAAATTTGTTATTGATCAAAATTAAATCTAAAACTCTATTATTAAGTACGAACAGATATTACAATAACCCTCTCCTAAGTCTTCAGATTTTGGTGCTGGAAGATGAACTTACACAGAATTTTTGTTAATTTCCATCAGAAGTGTCGATATTTTTTACCATTTTCGATTGCTCTTGATGTTTGAGGTGATTTGGCAGTCCCTATGTTTCTAGATTGCTCTTGATGTTTGAGGTGTTCTGGCTGTCCCTATGTTTCTAGATTGCTCTTGATGTTTGAGGTGATCTGGCTGTCCCTATGTTTCTAGATTGCTCTTGATGTTTGAGGTGATCTGGCTGTCCCTATGTTTTAGATTGAAATTAATAAAACTTGATTGCAATTTAAATATCAGAAGAAAACTTTGTGCAAAATGACATCACTAATCGTTATGGTTGCGATAGCTGATATCGGCTATTGGGTACTGCTTGGTATGGTAGCATAGATATGACTAGCTATGCCACTGCCCATGAGGGTGCACATTACACCCTACTTTTTTTAATCCTCACCAATTTTCGCTCCAAGGAAATAGAACAAACTCACTTGAAAGCAAAAAAGTACAGCATACCTTTTTATTATTATGTCGACCAAACTTGCCATCTCAGCCACATGTTAAACAAGTAACCATAAAGTAATTTTGATTACTTGTTTGAAATGTATGATGTCCTGCCATTTTAGTTAGAGGGAGTTATATGGTTGTATTACATATTTAAGCAGTTTGGTCATTTTTAATTTAATTGATGAAATGATTTTAATAAAAAATATTTTATTTACGCAAACTTAGTCAATAATCTCTTATAACTATTAGAGAGCGGGAGAAGAAGAGAGAAGAGCACAAAGCTGCTCGGGAACAGAGGCGTGCGGCAGCGAAGGAAGAGGTGGAACTAATGGCCAATTCCGTCCAGCAAATCATAATTCACGAGGAGAGCATTGCCGGACTGGTAATTGTCAAGGCTCTTTATGGCCGAATCCATATTGGAGAGCATAGGTAGGTGTTTGAAGAATATAGACACAGATGAGGAAGGCCGTGTAGATATGTATCACGAGTCACATCTGGAAAGAACAGACAGCATATTTTGTTATTTGCTTGCAGAACTGAAACAGCTGATGAATATGTTTTAAACGTGACATGTGCCCTTCAGCATCAAGTAAAAGACTCATCCCTACGGATTCCCTCCGATGTTTCTAAGGTAAGTTATGATTTTTGTTAAGGTCACATCTCAGCTACAAAAGTGTGTTTACGCTTAATATAAGGAGTAAGCATGTTTGGTAATGCGAGCATTATAAACTGTCTGTGTAGACAGCCACACTCTCTACTTTAGCGTACGTGTCGTGACCTTGACATCCAAGTCAAGTGCAGTCGCTTTGCCATTGAAGCGTAAAGGTTGACTTGCAACAAAATTCACATTACAGTTATTTGATATGAAAAGATTCACCATGTCTTACTCTGCTGTGTTGTAGGTGCAAAAAATGTGGAAATGTGATTACAAGCTCTTAAAAGCTCAAAAACGAACAGTTAATCGTAGCCATCATAAAACCGCCGTAGATTAGAATCTCTTTCCAAAACGGCTCAAATGGAACATAGTTGTACAATATGGCTTCTGTTTACACTTTCACGCAACCTCATTGGTCGAAATATTTTCACAAATATACTTCACGCATTCAATAAAAGTATGTCTATTGTTCTTACGCATCTGTTTTATCGTCATTGTAATGCTGTCACTTTCAGCACTGATATCTTATAACTTACCGTAAAAATTTGTTTAATTTTTTAACCTTAGCTCGAAGGAGTACATATCATTGTCTGATAATCATGACGAGCCTGTTGGTCACCGGTGATAATCGAAAAGGCGGTTTTGCGATGGCTGCGATTAACTGTTCATTTTTGAGCTTTTAAGAGCTTGTAATCACATTTCCACATATTTTGCACATACAGCACAGCAGAGTAAGACATGGTGAATATTTTGATACTAAATAACTGTACCGTAAGTCCTCATGCTCAAGCCGCGCGGTTTGTGCTCAAAAACAGATGACTCACGAAAGAAAATAATCCTTCAACAAGCCGCATATGCCCACAGACCGCAGCTAACGGACTGAGGTTTTGTCGTCCTTGACTCCTTCGGGAGCGAGAATGTTGAGACAGGTTTCGCTATACCCTGTCCTCTTGAATAAGAAAACAGACTACATCAGTACATTGTGAAAATAATTTTCTTTTACTTCCAAGTTCGAATTAAAATTCCTGAAAACTTGCATCAACAACTTGTCATGTCTCAGCTAAATTTTTATTTGCTTCGATGTCAGCAGGTATTAACACGCTCTCAACCGCTTGTCTCTCACTTGTGTGTCATGAATTCATATCGCATTAGAACGATAAATTCTTTTCAGTCTAAAGTACAGTATTCCGTAACCATGACCTTGAAAATAAACGAGTAGGTCGCCTAAACCCTGTACATAAAAGTGTATCATGACTGCGATTCTATGGTTATAGCACGGAACTGAACAGAGACCGCATTTATCGAGAAGCCGTCCTAAGCCCCACGTAAGTTTTAAAAACTTGGCTTTAGCCGCGGTCTATGTCCTTGAACCAGAAGCCGCGGCTAATGACAAGCCGCACGGCTTGAGCATAAGGACTTACGGTAATGCAAATTTTGTTGCAAGTCAACCTTTAAGGAATAAAACAGTGTCTAATTTTAAGTACATAAATGCAGCTTGGTGACCAATCAGAGCTCACATTTTTAAGCGTTGATAATGGCTTCAGTAAAATCTAGTTCTAGCACACACAAAATTCTGACAGTTATGAAGCATAATTACTGACAAAGTAAAATACATGTAGAATAGACTAGGGACTCAGGAAATTAAAAAAAGTATAAATTACGAGTTTTTCAACCTTAAAGAATAGAGAAAGCATAATATTACTATGCTTTATTAGTTATCTTGAGGTGTTGACTGATGTTCTAAAAAAAGAATCAAGGAGATTGACCAACTAGAAGCTGAGATATAGCCAGCCAAACACAGGTCTACCTAATAAAGAATCAGAGGAAAACCCTTCGAAAATCCCGAAAACTGTGACGTATAAAATCGACTTAATGTTCATGTGCCGGAGTTGTGCACCCTTACCGCCGTTACGTATAATGATTGTTTTGGCTACGAGATGTAAAACGCTTCTCGCGATAGTAAATAATTTACAGACTAGCTCTGGTTTCTCAGGAAAATCAAGCAAACATTGTGTGGTAAAGGCATTTGCCCACAACCCCTCGCCGTGATTTTTCAAAACAGAAGAGCAGATTTTGACTATTGTGCTTCAAATTTTAACTCGATCTCCACGGATATGCTCCGAAGATCCTCTGTTCAACGAACGGCGCGTGTATAGTCTATATGCGACATCCACGATTGCAGTTCGTTTAGAATAAGAAATGAGAATGTGAATTTTTGTTCATTCATCATTTTTCTATTGTGTATCTGCTGCAGCATTTAGTTGATTTTCATGATTATCGTCACTATTAACAGACTGTAAGTTCACTACAGCCATAATCTTAAAAAGAATAACTTGACCGTGCTGCTCTTGCTGTAAGAAAAGAAAACGATAACTTTTGATTTGATTTTTCTATTGGTCTATTATCTTATCTATGATTATTTTTTATGATTAATATAATAATCATAATGCATATTATACAAAATAATAATATAACTGCGTATAGAATAAATGATGTAACTAATATAATTTGTAGAAAGTGATAGCAGAATGTTGCGAAATTATAGATGCGTGTAATTATTTTATTCTAAAACTAATCTACATGTCAGAGGGACTGGTTCGGAATTCTCAGAGCAATGATTGTTAGGCCCAATTTGATTGTTCTATACTTCCAAGGATTGAACCAATTAAAACGCCGTGATTGTTACTGGAGAGCGCATTAGTTGGCTTAATTGACCAATGGCACACAAGTCGATTTCATACGTCATATATTGATGATTACCAAAACACGTATGTTTTTTGGTAGACCTGTGTTTGGCTGACTATATCTCAGCTTCTGGTTAGTCAATCTCCTTGATTCTTTTTTTAGAACATCAGTCAACACCTCTAGATAAATAATAAAGCATAAAAATATTATGCTTTTTCTATTCTTTAATGATGTTGTGAAGACAAGTCTCATGTACTGACATTAATAGCATTTCATAATCCTATCATCTATTTCGTCTGTACAACAATGAAACTTGTTCAAATCAGAGTAGAGATGAATGTAGTGTACATGTATTCATGTTTGTTTCCTTGATGTGATTGTACGATCACCGTATGAAAAGTGATTTTTGCTCGCAGGCTGAAATGCCAGGTTTTTACGACCCGTGCTGTGGGGAGGCGAAACAACTCTACATTAGATACAAATTTCATAATAAGCTTCATCATGTGACCCTTGCTGACAAGGAGCCTATTTCTATTCCTAAACAAGGTGAGTGGTTGTTCTCTTTATTTGTGAGTGGGAAGGCAATTCCAAACTAATTTGTCAAACTAGTTTGCTGCAAGATTCTTTGTGAATAAAGTATAAAAATGACATAGTAGTTTTTTCATGTTCATTCAATGTGACAATCCATCTATCAATGCGAGGTATGTGCTGGCACTGCATCGGAGGCGATAAAATGATTCCATTAATTTTAGACGCCATTAATTAATCGTTTTACAGTTATACCTCTACTTATGAAAGACTACAAAATTAACTAAAGTTACAAAATGTCTTTCAGTCAAAATTTTGCCTCGACTTACAAAAGATTTTTCTAGAAATTATAGCCTGTTCATCAGTTTTGTGACTTAGCACTTTTGTTTCTCGTGGGTGTGACTCTGAAGCAGGGATTGCTAAACATATTATGGAAATGTTTACTTTTCCATATCCATTTCCATAAACATAAATATTTCCATAATTTTATGGAAATGGATATGGAAATTTTATTTTAGAAATATGGAAATGTTATGGAAATGGAAATAATATGGAAATGAATTATGGAAATGTTATGGAAATGGAAAAAATATGGAAATGAATTATGGAAATGTTATGGAAATGGAAATAATATGGAAATAAATTATGGAAATGTTATGGAAATGGAAATAATATGGAAATAAATTATGGAAATGTTATGGAAATGGAAAAAACTATGGAAATGAATTATGGAAATGTTATGAAAATGGAAATAATATGGAAATAAATTATGGAAATGTTATGGAAATGGAAAAAAATATGGAAATGAATTATGGAAATGGAAATAATATGGAAATGAATTATGGAAATATTATGGAAATGGAAATAATATCGAAATAAATTATGGAAAGGGTATGGAAATGGAAATAATATGGAAATTATGGAAATGAATTATGGAAATTTTATGGAAATGGAAATAATATAGAATTGAATTATGGAAATTGTAACATACACGTAATCCAAGATATAAACAGAGGGGAGTTATATTGTATAGACTAGGCTACATGAATAGACAATGGTAATACACAAACAGCTAACATCAGTGGTATTACAGAAACTATTAAAGGGGTCTGGAAGAAACTAACTCAAATTGTCTCTTGCTCGGCTACATGTACGGACAATGGTAACACACAAACCCAGCTAACATCAGTGGTATTACAGAAACTATTAAGGGAGTCTGAAAGAAACTCTCAAAACATCTCAAATCATCTCTGGCTTAGTTATAGGCAATGGTAGCATACAGTTTTGATGTTGCCTGGACCCTAAATAAAGTATATTAGCAAGCAAATATCATATTCATATTATGTATAAATTAACAACATATTCGGGAAGAGTTGACGATTGCACACACACACACACACGCTCATTTGACACACAAGCGCTCACACATACGTACACACCAGGGATCGCTAAACATATTATGGAAATGTTTACTTTTCCATTTCCATAAACATAAATATTTCCATAATTTTTATGGAAATGGATATGGAAATTTCATTTTAGAAATATGGAAATGTTATGGAAAAGGAAAAAATATGGAAATGAATTATGGAAATGTTATGGAAATGGAAATAATATGGAGAGGAATTATGGAAATATTATGGAACTGGAAATAATATGGAAATAAATTATGGAAATGTTATGGAAATGGAAATAATATGGAAATGAATTATGGAAATGTTATGGAAATGGAAAAAACTATGGAAATGAATTATGGAAATGTTATGAAAATGGAAATAATATGGAAATAAATTATGGAAATGTTATGGAAATGGAAATAATATGGAAATAAATTATGGAAATGTTATGGAAATGGAAATCATATGGAAATGAATTATGGAAATGTTATGGAAATGGAAATAATATGGAAATAGATTATGGAAATGTTATGGAAATGGAAATAATATGAAAATGAATTATGGAAATGTTATGGAAATGGAAATTGTGACAAAGACGTAATCCCTGCTCTGAAGGCAGCATCTCATTCAGTTCCTTTTGCTGAGAAAATTCAATAAAACGACAAATGTTGTTTTCTCTCATTTTGTAATTTGGAGTTATCATCTATCACATTCAGAGTAACACAACTTTTGTTTCTAGTAATGCAAGTTTCGCATCATCTATGTGACGGCAGTTATAACTTATAAGTAAATAAATGCTTCTACTTACGCTTTTAAAAACATTTATTCTTCACCAAACAAAACTGAGACAACAACAACTGAGACAACAACAACTGAGACAACAACAGAACTCGCCTCTTCTGCCTTCCTCCAACTTCCAGTGGTTTTCACTTAGGCTCATCTGGACGGCCAACACCAAAGTGCAGAGTGTTCATAGTTTTTATTCTTTCTTATTCTCATTTTTTCTCTGTTTTCTTTTCTCCTTTTTCATGTGCAGACGCTACCTACTTACGAACATTTGTGTTACGAACAATGGTAGATAACGAGGGTGTTGCCCGTACAGACTCTACAGTCTACACTGTAACCCTTTATAACCTACAGGATGAAATTATTCGCGGAGCTAAATTTCGTGAGAATTGTCTTTTCATGCATATTCGTGGACTAAATTATTTGCGGATGAACACATTCACGAATAAATTAATCCGTAAAAACAGCTAGCACTAGAGTAAAACTTCCACGTACTTATAGCACGTGTTTAGGGTTCTATTTAGTTAGGAAATTTATGTCAATCATGCTAAGCTATAAATCTTACTGAATTCAGAGGGTTTCACGCATATTCATCAATTTGGAAGCCTTTGGTGAACCAACAACTTGTAGTAAGTTATGCGTTTTTTCAACGTAAATAACTGCAGGAGAGATTTTTATGATGACGCTGTGCCAAATTCTGATTAACTTGTAACAATCTTGAATTATTTTGTAAAGAAGTTTGATGCATTGACAATGGGTTTAACTCGAAGCCCTGGGCCCCTGGCGATGATTTTAAAAGAGCTTAGGACTCAGCTACGTTTACTAACTCTGCCTAGGGACTAGCTTCTATTTTGAGGTAGTAGTTATTTTCTCATATGTTAAAAATAAAACCAATTATTTGTGGATTTTAATAATTTGCGGAATTGACAGTAAGCGAATTCGCAAATTGTTAAATCCATCGAATAATCTCATCCTGCAGGGTATGTATATTTAACAATGTTCCATAAAAGCTCATTGTAATCACTGATATGTTTGCTACATTTTGCAGCCAAACTGGCTTTTAATGTGCAATAGAAGTAGAATTATGAGTGTCGATTTATTGTGGGCTGAGTTAAGATAACAGCAGTGATGCTAATAATTAATAAGGTATAAAATTGCAAGCTTATAAGTGACATAATAATTTATCAAATGCTACAAATATATATTAAAAACAAGGGATATAAACAAACCATAATTATAATGTATTCAGCAACAGAAGTTAACATTTTTTCCATAAAGATACTCGCATCATTTGTTTGGCAAGTTGCGTTCTGGTTGTTACTTTCGTATTGAATGATTTTATCTTCTGACTGTTCAATAACTTCCAAAGTGACTGCTGACCTTAACTCTCTTTCTGCTCTGCTAAAATAATCAATAGTGTCCAAACAATTTTTTAACAAAGCAAAACTTCTACGCTTTGCTACCTAAAAACGATTTTCATGAAAATAATGATAAACTTTTAGCCCGTAAGGAGTGCACATGTTATAGTCGGAGACATCTTACGAACAAATTTGATTAATGAACGACTGTTCAGAATTTATCTTGCTCGTAAATTAAGGAGCGTCTGTATACTTTTACTACTCGGCATAATAATTTACGTACTGTACATAAAATAGTTCTAATATGTGTATCTTATAGGTATTAACCATTACTTGTCTTTATTATTTATACAAGTCTTATCTCTGAGTTTTGTGGAGGCTTGGAAAGGCTTATGGAATTTATATGGTAAAATCAGTTTCTCTTTATAAAAGGCTCCAGAATAAATTACTTTCATAAGTAGAAGGGCCACCGTATCTTTTTTATAATTGCGAGTTACCTTTACAGATTACAAAGTGTTGTCTCTTGTACAGAAACTGCCTATCAAGAGCAATTGCTTGCAAACTGTTTGTGGTTTTAAATGAGCTTTGGATGAGTCTGTGAATTTGTTAACCTGATCAGGGAAAATATGTTTGATTTATTTCTGTGAAATGCTTCCATTGAAGAATTTTTTATTTCACATGCGGGTACTGCTACTCCATTACCAATGTGTTTATTAACTATGCTGTATTCCCATCGTTATGCATTAGTAACTATGAAAGTTTATAGCAATTCTATGGAGCGGTTTTAAATCTTGTTATGTTGTGTGTTAGTGTGATATTTGTTATGCAGTAGGTTTAAAGGTCCTATAGTATTTAAAAAATGTGTTGGCTGTCAGTCAAGGTCGAATTCACACACCCACTGACAGGCAGTGTCATTGTTTTATGTCTGGAACATCCCGTACCTCAACCATTCTGCCATTCCAGTCATTTTGTGATATTTGAAAACTTGCTGTCTGTTGCAGGTCACTTGATGTCCAATGCTGCTGGTAGCTGACCCTCCAGTGACTCTCAGGTGCTTATTAGTTTAGGATTCATTTTCGTAGGTGCCACCATCTTTGATAGCTTCAGATTTAAGAAATTTACCTTTTTGTGTGCAAAGCAGCTTCTATAATGGTATAACAATAATCAATTTATTTATTTCGTTGCTGATGCTTTAAATGGAAATACACAGCATGCAGAGCAATAAAGTATTCCTGAACCACTTATACCATCTTTGACTCTTATTGAAGAACTATTGCAGCAAATAAAACAAAAAACGATATATGCTCAATTTACAAAGCTACTAATACACCAATTTGTCCCTTCTTTGTTGTCAACACCCCCAAACCCTGCCTTATGTAAAATCACCGTTGATGAATTTATGAGCTATTGTACAACTTTAAAAAACAAGTACTATTATTATTATTACTATTATTACTGCAAAGTCATATTAGAATCAATACACAAGTTTTAATTTTGAAGGAGAAACAATTTTTTTTATAAATTAATTACAATATTTGAAAAAAGCATCAGAAACAGTTATCCGAAAAAATTTGATTCCCACTATAGTATTATCCAAATTTACATGTGTGATGAGTATAAACAAAGATTTAAGATAACTTAAGACAAGTTATTGACTGGGTAAAGAGCAGTTTAAAATTAATAGTGTCAACGTGTCAAGTTTGTCTTTTGTTCATGGGCTGACAACATAAAGGGTGAACACAAAATCATGAACAAAATAAGTACTTTTATAGAAAATACAAAAAGTCAAACCGCTTTGAACTCTGACATGAGTCGAGGATTGTTTTTAGGTTCTCATCGCGAACCCTGATGGAATACAGGTGTCTAAGTATATACAAAAAGCTACTATATAAAGGTCTACGTCTTACAAAATTATCAGTCATACACATGCCCAAAAGTTTAGGATTATCTGCTTAATGCTGCGCTCAGCGATATATTACCAACACTGAACTACGAGAGTGGCGGAGGCCCGCCAGCCTCCATTTAGGCCACGTATCTGAGACACTGGCTGGCCAATCTTAGCTGGTTGACTCAACCGGGAGGGCGAGTCAGCCCGGCCGGAGTGACAGAAAGGCTGCTCAGTCTCTTGGGATTTAGAAGAAGAAAGCCAACCCAATTTAGCTTGACAGCTGCCTGCTCAAAAAAGACCAAACAGTCCCGGAGTTAGCGCAGGCTGGGTCTCTGCTTTACAAAGGCGTGTGCAAGGCCAGGAAAATCAGTTCAATAAAAGTTTACAGAGTATCTTGAGACATACATTTATATTAGAGGAATGCTCACTGAGTCACTGGAGGAACACACAGGCAACCCACCACAAACATACCATTAGCATAAAACGGCTAGTCTGAACAGCTAAGAGCTATCTCATGGATCTCTACTGGGCCAACGCGTATCACGCTGAACAACCCTTGCTTGCAACAGCACTTACTGGCGGTATCCATTCCCATATTTATTGACATGGTGCAAGCTGGTATTTGTTTTTCCAGATTTGGATTGGGGAACACTAGGAGCTTCTCGTCAGGGTCACGGAGGGAAAGCCGCGTAGGGAGGTGTTGGTGGCACTAGACCAAGTCAATGGCCAGCTTGCACAGATGATGCAGCAGCTGAACAAACAGGTGCAACAATTGTGGAGGGAACTTAACAGTTTAATAGAGGCCCTTCTGTGCGGGAACAGTAGGGTAAAAAGGTGCGCCTGGCAAAATCAAGAATAAGAAATGCCTGAAATGGGGAAATGATTAGGGGCATAACAATAGGGTAGCCTGGAAGTTGCGCAAATGCCCCACAACTCATAACCCTTGCAGCAGGCATGCCAACCAACTGACCGGACCCGGAAAGTCAGCTTTGGCTACTGTCCAAAGGAACTCCAAAGTTAAGAGTTTTGTGTGGCTACACACAACTATTTCGAGGCTGTGGAAAAACTTGAGTCTACACCCACGAATTCAATTTCAGTTTTAGAGGAGGAGGACCAGCCGAATGCAGTCTACTCTAAGCACTGTAGACAAGAGTAAACCGTACTGATGAAGGACGAGGAAAGCTAGACCCATGGCATACTGGAAGTCTGTCTTGAAAGCCTTATGACCATCTCCAGCTATCTTTAGCTAACCTATAGCCTGATGAATCAAATGTTTCTTTGAAAAGCGGTAGGCTGAAAAGTGTAGAACTGATAAGAGCACAGGCTTTGGGTCAAGCGAACTCCACTAGATATTTCCTCCTAGGAAAGCTAGAAGGTTGATTCCTCTAGTTCCCAATCAATACTGAGAGGACCAAGAATTTGCTGAGCAAGCAAGTGTTCAATCCTTTTCTCGAGGTCAAATAGAGTACAACAATGGCCACGACCTATTGTCTTCTGGCACCTGGCTACCTTTATACAAATTCGACTGCTAATATAGTTGCAGGACATATTGACTGAGAAACCTTTCATGGTGAGCCGCATCAGTGGGATACTATCCTAGGGATGCCATTCATAGTGGCTCACCAGAGTTTAGCAATTTTTTAACACTATGTGGTAACTGTGGACAAAAGGCAGCTGACATTCATGACAGACGCAAATGCCTGCGGCTGAGCAAGGTGCAAGTGGTGATATACCTGATGGTGGCAGCCCTGCCCAAAGTATGGTCGTTCATGTTCGACCACCGCATGAAACTATTGTTCATTATTTTTGATAAATGGCTGCCCTGGAACCACTAGCTCCAAGTTGCCTTCTAGCTTGAATCGGTCTGGGCTGATTCAAGATAGCAGCCAGTACATTCTTGACATTTTTAACAAAAACTGCAGAAAACTATATTATAAAAATTTTATTGCACAAGCCAAATAACCCGAAATGTAGATGTGCACAGATGCTGCCATTGACCATTATAATCACATAAAGTTGTGATGGTGCTGAGCAAGCGAAGATTGAGCAAAATGAATTATTATGGAAGTAGTGCTAAGTTTGTAATCTTACCAGAAAAATAAATAACAGGACTCGTGCTGGACCATGAAACAAGTTAATATAACAAATCTATGCACTCTGACAAAACAAAAGCACAACTGTTTAGGTTCAGAATTTTTTATATTTTTGAACTGGTAAAAGTAAAACAGTAATATTTGCTTTAAGATAGACTACTTATTTCAGCCGGTCACATGACTTCCCTTAAAACCAGGTAAAACCAGTATGGAAATAGAAGTAAAATGTGACTTGGAATATAGCCATGTTTGTAATATATTAAACCATAACTGTCACGAACAACTTTTAACGTATTTACTAGGTAAATCAGACACGCCGATTCCGATTTTGTACTCAAAATGAAGATTAGTCCATTAACTTTCAGAGTAATGAAGGCTTTTTTACAGCGTTTTAATATCGGTCTCGAAAACAGCACAATCGGCACAACAAGCTCCGCCTATAAATATGTGACATAACCTAGCTTTTTAGGAAAAAAGTTACGTAGGGATGTTTAGACCGATTTAGAATAATAGAGATGTGTGTTTTAAAATGCATTAATATCTAAATTCAGCTTTAAAAATAATATCAGTCTTTTCTGAAAAGTAGATAAGCTATTTAGCATTGCGTATTTAAAAAAGCGCGATAACAGCGCTAGCTTGTGATAAAACTAGCTTTTTGTGCTCGTTTTTTTCGGCGTTCAGCCCATTTAAACATCATGTAACAAGCTACGAGCAATTTTAAATAGCTTTTATACTTTACATAATAAACTGAAATTATTTTACAGGCTGGATTTAGATAATGGGTTTTAAGACACCCATCTCTATTATTCTAAATCGGACTAAACATTCCTAACTTCCGTTCCTGAAAAAGCTAGGTTTCGTCACATATTTATGGGCGGAGCTTGTAATGCCGATTGTGTTGTTTTCGAAACGGATATTGAAACGCTTTTAAAAAGCCTAAATTACTTTGAAGGTTAGTGGACTAATCTTTATTTTGAGTACAAAATCGGAATCAGCGTGGCTGATTTACCTAGGATATACAATAAAAGTTGTTCCTGACAGTTATGGTTTAAAGTCTTCAAATGTAGACTTGAATTCATTTATTTGGTTTTACTAGAGAATTAGATTTTTATTGAAAATATCAACTATTGATCGAAAGTGTTTAATTGGTTCAGCTGTTAAAATTTCAGTCCACCAGGCTGAATGACATTGTAATAAAAAAAGTGGACGACAAGTACGACACCGCGTTTCCACCATTGTCGTCGCAGAACAAAACCCTTAAAATGGAAATGATAGCCCTGAAAAGGGCTGAGGTGGTTGGTGAGACTACTGGCACTCAAAAATCGTTTTTGACTGGGGAGTCCAGTAGCCCGAGAGGGTCACTGTCGTCCCCGATAGGATCTACTGATGGGCGAATGGTCTTGGACCCCACTTCATGCTTGTAAAAGCGAATGAGCTGTCAATCAGTGTGTACCCGTATTTGTAGACGTCAGAATGCGTAAGAGTTGATGACGTCTTTTCTAAGCCTATAATCCGGGAGCTTCAAATTGCTAACTCAACGGATCTATCACAATTCAGACAAATTTGAATAGTCATTTATAAGGCGCACGCTTAACACTTGTCCAATGTAGAGTGTATGTATGTGTGATACTAGCAATTTTTTATGTTAACCATTTATTACCATATTGTTCTAAGATTTGCATGTTACTATAAAAACACTAAAAAAAATTATTAATACTCGTATTGCGTGATTAGTTAGTGACAAATGTTATCGTTTTTGTATTCGAAATATGTTATTGTGGAATTGGTTGACCTGATTACTGTGCAGCCAATCAATTGTGGATTTTTCTTGGGATTGCTATATAACCTGCCGGTTTGATCATTGTTGGTGTGTTACTGTTTGGTACTGAGAGATATAACACCAATAAAGATACTGCGTTCTTTACAAATAAGCTCTGCTTGAGTTTGAAAAGCAAATAGGTATAACATTCTTGTCACTGTTTCTGACTTTAGCATTGTGATATTAGCCAGCGTATCATAGCTGCATTCACTATAAGTGCTATTGACCGAACATCAAGAATTATTGCGCTTGGCTTGCTAGGGTGTAATAGTTGAGAAAAAACACCATCGAGTCTGTTCATCAGCTCACCCACGAGTCTGTTTATCGGCTCACTCTCGAGTCTGTTTATCGGCTCACCATCGAGTCTGTTTATCGGCTCACCATCGAGTCTGTTTATCGGCTCACCATCGAGTCTGTTTATCGGCTCACCATCGAGTCTGTTTATTGGCTCCTTCTCGAGTCTGTTTATCGGCTCACCCACGAGTCTGTTTATCGGCTCACTCTCGAGTCTGTTTATCGGCTCACCCACGAGTCTGTTTATCGGCTCACCCGCGAGTCTGTTTATCGGCTCACCTGCGAGTCTGTTTATCGGCTCACCCGCGAGTCTGTTTATCGGCTCACTCTCGAGTCTGTTTATCGGCTCACCCACGAGTCTGTTTATCGGCTCACTCTCGAGTCTGCTTATCGGCTCACCATCGAGTCTGTTTATCGGCTCGCTCTCGAGTCTGTTTATCGGCTCACCCGCGAGTCTGTTTATCGGCTCACTCACGAGTCTGCTTATCGGCTCACTCTCGAGTCTGGTTATCGGCTCACCCACAAGTCTGTTTATTGACTCATCAAGTTTGTGTGAACTCGCTCTTGAGTTGGGAGTTGTCTATCCTTGTCGAGTAGAATTTACTTCAACATAACTTCAAATGGCGTAATACGAAGGTTTTTATTCTCCAAATGTGCATCACTTTGCTGAACTGGATTAGATTACAATGTTGCAAATGGAAAAAAGAATGTCATGCAGCCAATCAACAATGTTAGATACTTGTTTATTAGTAAATTTATATGATGGTTTTTGTTATAAAAAATACCTAACTTTTAAGATGTCCAGCCAATTTACAAAAGTTAGTAATTCCTAACTCAAGTACACTCATAAATGAAATTAGGTTTTAGATTCCAGATTCTATTACAATGAGTGTTATTTTTTCATAAGCAAATGTAATAGATATTTAAATAAGCAAGCGTGTCTTTACATGCATTTCTTGAAAAGCTCATGTTTCTGCTACAAAGCTGGTAAAGCATAGAAAGCTAATTATAATATGCATTTAGCAGGGAGGTTATCTGTAAATAGCCTGAGTTGAAAGCATATAAGTTAAAGGGAGCCAGGATGTCGTAGCTTGGACTTTGACCAAAACTTTTAGGATTGACAAAATTTCAAACATATGCAGTGTTGGCGTTCTTGGAATGTTTCTGTGTGTGTTAGAAAACAACGAATGGATCTTTTGAACAACTCTCACTGGAAGGAAATTCGTATGTTTTCGCAGAAGCCTAAAGAAGATCGAACACAAACGTTATCATTGCTCATTGTTTATTGCGATTCACCATCGACATTCCTTGAATGTGTTGTTGATTATACCAACCAGATTGCAAAGCTGATGACAATGAGTAATCAAACACCTGTGTTGAGGCTTGTAGGGCAAGGTTCGTTTTTATGAAACTGACTTTATATTGACAGGTGGTAGAATTGTTGGTCATGGAAGCTATAGAGAGTTACCGGCAACAGGAAATGTTACTAAGGGAAATTTTCATCGAACTTTTTCAATATGTGAAGGAAACTCTGGAAATATGGTAGCAAAACTGACACAACATCACAGTTCATCCTACAACAAAAGGCTTTCTCTGACCAACTTCAACCGAAACCTTGATGAGAAAACTAGGATTTCTCTCCTTGGAAATTAAGCTGATAATGATTGGGTTAGTTGACAAAGGATTTTCTGACACCCACTCTTTACCATCCACTCCCGTGTCACCAGAAATTTCTGAGTCTGGGAGTGGAGAGTGGAGACAACCTGTCAAATTTCTCACTTGAAGCTGAAAGATATCCATGCATTCATTTGTGATCGAAAAATAGCCAGAAATGTGTACTCTACACCATCAGACTACGTAGGTCTTTTCAACCGCGTCAGCTATCCATTGTACATCCTGGATCTGAGTAACTCAACAAGACTGACTGTGAAAAGGCCAAACAACTACATTCCTCTATTGTTTGCTAAAGAACTTGTTAATATGAAGCTTAACTGAGGGTAGCTATTTCAGGGAACAATCATGTTGGCATCATTGGGAGCCAACATCTCATGGATATAAACAATATAAGTATTTCTGACCCGAACCTGAGGGTATCAGAAAAATTACATCATTTTTAAAATCTTGTAACTGATGACATGTTAGAAACTATCGTGTGCTTGATATACTTTACAATTCAGCTAGAAGACACTTTGTTTCTGATCTTAAATTATGGAATGAATCAATTTAGAGCAATGATCCTGATACCTGTATTGCTGCCTCAAAAACTCCAGAAAAACAATTAAAATTTGCCAAAACATTTTAAATTAGTAAAGTTATTATAACATCATTGCACATTAATTTTAGGCATGAGCAAGCCTATTTTATTACAATAATAATTAAATAAAGCTTTCAAAGATTGTTGAAGTTTTTTAAGATTTCTATTATTTATGGATGGTTGCATTCAGTAATCATGAATTGAAACAGCATCAAAATTGACTCTCAAATTATATTTTCACATAATTGGCCAGTAAATATATCTGTCTGTGTATGTATGATATGTGAGCTATTTATAAGTCAGTAGAGAATAGTGCAGTAATAAACAGCATGGAGCAGAGTTGAAGTCTGTGTATGTATGATATGTGAGCTATTTATAAGTCAGTAGAGAATAGTGCAGTAATAAACAGCAAGGAGCAGAGTTGAAGTCTGTGTATGTATGATATGTGAGCTATTTATAAGTCAGTAGAGAATAGTGCAGTAATAAACAGCAAGGAGCAGAGTTGAAGTCTGTGTATGTATGATATGTGAGCTATTTATAAGTCAGTAGAGAATAGTACAGTAATAAATAGCAAGGAGCAGAGTTGAAGTCTGTGTATGTATGATATGTGAGCTATTTATAAGTCAGTAGAGAATAGTACAGTAATAAATAGCAAGGGGCAGAGTTGAAGTAAAAATGTTAAATAGAGCATTTTCAATCCTCGCTAATTAATAATAGGGATTTCGAAGATAGTTTGTTATTTTAACTTAAAGGGAATAAAAATATCAACCATTTTAAGCTTTTTGAAATAGAATTAGATAGAATAAGCTGTCAGTAAATTTAGTAGGATCTGATGGTCAGTTAAAGATAGTTGACTAAGTGATGGTTTAATTGAAATGTATAAACAGGTCATGGAAACTGAAGTAAAATTGAACTGTAGCAGATTTCATCAGAAAGTATCAGTGTTTTATCATTTGCAATTGGTTTTGATGTTTGAGGTAATCTGACTGCCAGGATGTTTCAAGATTGAAATTGACAAAACTTTATCACGATTGTTGCTTGTACTTGATCATTGAACGCTTAGAAAAGTATACGTTCGAAATTTTGTCACTAGTTGCTATGACTGCTATTCTTGACATTGGTTATTGCGTTCAAGTTACAGCTTTGCACGCCCTTATTCTGCCAGTCTCTTTGTAACTATTATAGATGTCGTAATCATGTGTTTGCTTAGTGTAAATATTTTAATCGCTATCAAGTTTTATCAATTTTAATCTTGAAACATCCTAGCCGTCAGATCACTTGAACCATAAAGACAATGGCAAATGATAAAAAAATACCGATACTTTCTGGTAAAATCTATTCAATTTTGGGTAATTTCATTTATAAAGAATAAAATAAATAAATAAAATTATTTATTTTAATAAATAATACCGAATAAAACTAAGTTAGGTGTAAATGAGTTGGGTTTCTTGAACTTATTAGCTCTAGATAATACATTAAAAACATTTTCGTCTTTTGAAAAGTTATTTAAGATACAATGAAAATTTCTTATAAAAATGTCTTTTAACCTATTTCACATCAGTAAAGTTTCAAGTCAGAAGGTTTTTTGAAAGACTTAATTCTTGTGTTATAAAAACTAGAGCAGAAATAGTTAGTGGGATATTGAATTAAGGCAACCATATCCGTAAACAGTTGACTATATAGGTGAGGTTTAATGCACATCTTTGGTAAAAGTGAGTGCGGTGTGTGAGGTGGTTGTGTGGTTGGTTCGGCCTAGTGAGGTGGCTGGGCTCACTAACAATTAGCAAGCCAGTGAAGCCATTACTAGTTGCATGTACACACAATCAGCTGAGGGAGGAGAAATTAGACAGCCAACTAAGCCTGATCATCATTGCTAATCACCGCTGTCACGACTAAGCATGATCAGCCAAGTTTGAAAAGGGTGGAGCCTATCACAGATGCAAAAATTTGAAAATGAGCGCACATTGGAGTTTAGGTAACAATGCGTGTGGCTTACATTTACGATAATTTGTAATATTCTAGTAAACTTGCCAACCCGTGCACTGTGAGAGATCGTTACGAGTGAAATGTGAATTATTGGCTAAGCCGTGATGTGTTTGTATTTTAGTGTGTGTCTAAAACTGCTGTCATTTAGTGCTTTTTGGTAAGGTGTTGCTGCTTTGCTAATGTCATGCTCATTACTGGATAGCGCAGTTAGTCGTGAGTTAATGTTACGTAGTAGATTTTTGATTTAAATTGGTGGCTGGTTACTGTTTTTATGAGCATACAGTTTTGTGTTGCTCGGTTTGGCATAGGGTGAGTAGATGTTTGCCTTGAGGCTAAGGGTTACGCCAAAGAAATTTACAGACTTTTAATTAGCTTCGATGGTTAATTTTAGTTTGTGCTGATTGCATATTTTACATACCAATTTCTTTAGTCTTTAAAGTTTTTGTGGGCAGGTTGTGCTGATGGCTGGTCTATCGTCCATGCATACTTGTGCACTTATCATGTAGATATAAATTATCTAGACCTTTTCCCATTTTCCTTTTATTGATTAAAATAAGATTTTTAGCTACAAGACCAGTAAAATGAAATTAGACTGATTATATATAACAATAATACAATTGTGTCTTATTTGTGTCAGAAAAAAAGAAACAGGAAGTGCTACAAAACAATAATATATAAATGAAGTATTAAAATGCCTCTACGGATGACAAGGCTAGAACTGAAATACAATAAACGATAACTATTTATTAGCAATAAATGCATTCCATTGAAATGCCATAATTATATTTGATAACTTACTAATACTAACAATTATAATGCCATTTCAAGGCAGCCAAACCAGATTCACATGTTTAGTTCTTCAACAGAAAGTATTGTCTTGTAAAGGTTCTATTGTTAATAACATTTGATAATTGGGCTTATAAAATGAAGACTTTTATGACAAATATAAGAAATTTTCTAAACAAGTCATCGTATCAATTAGTAAAATGAAGTATCAAAGAAATTGAAACTTTTTCCTATCATTTAACCAATCAAAGCCAATGAATTTATTGTCTTTGATCAGATTAACAAGCTTCATCTGATGACTCTTCAAAGTCAACAGATTAAGCTTTGTTGTGTGTAACAATTTACAGACTTTCTAGAAGACTGGCCAACTACATCTCTTAAGTTTATTCTTTTGTTTTAGATTTGGTATAGTTCATAATAAAATGAAGACAGTAACTCAGACTGATAAGGCAACAGCTATGGTTGTAGCTGAAAGATTGCTATGTTCTTCCTATCACGGTTGGCTACAAATAGGCGGTCTCCAGATATGTTCATGTCACACACCCGACCATTCTCAATAGCGCTGCCTGTCAGCTCTAAGACTACCTTTCCTACAATATAATAAGTATAATCAGCAGTCACAGCATATTCATAATTTCAGCTGTCTGTAAAATAATTTAATTAAATTTGTCTAAAGGCTTCCACGGCATTCTTCAGTCACTCAGGAACATGACTACTGTTAGATTTATCCTTCCTACGCACAAAATCATCCGTCCCTGAGCTGGTATAAAACTGCACCAAAGATCCCCATAGATAATTAGCTTGAAGTGTCTTAAACGACTGTGTAGAGCTGTTTGTCGTTACATTAGTAAAAATCTGTAACACTGCACTTACTACTTTAGTCTTTGCAGCAGAAAAACTCTAACACATTTTCATTATTTAACTACTAATTGTAGAAAAACTATTATGTTTTTATTTATGACAACCTTACGACTTTAGCCTTATCACTCTTCTAACTCTGCACTACCCTCCTGAGTTTTCTTTAAACTAAACTTAGTGTACAACCTTAGCCAAATTTCTACTGGAGTAAGCCTCTGCTAGCTTGGCAGGCTGCCCTTCAAAAGCCTTTTATACAGAATAGAAGGACACTAAATACTAGCTGACTGGGTTATGAACATGATGCATACCATTAGCATCAAATATTATGCCACCACTTACAGACATAGGAATGTTGGCATGGTTCGAAACACTAGTTATAAAACCAAGTCAAAAGCAGATTTTAGACAATCTTAAGTACAAATTATCTGTGTGACTTGCAGTTTGAGACTAACTGCGATAAGGGCAACTGAGCAATTATATGTCGGTCATCCAATGAGTAAAGTAAATTTAGTTTATACAATTTTCTATTATAAATGAAGGCTTACACTTAACCTATTTTTTGTTTAATACAGACAAACTGACAGACAAAGTTTGCTTGTCTAAAAATCGGTTCAAATTTTATTATGGCTACACAAAGCAAAAGCATAGGGATCCTGCAAGTTTTGTTTAAATTGTTTATAGAAGCATTTGGTGACTACTGCTTTTTTTGACCATAGCATCAGGAGTGAAGCGAACAGTGATTTATTTTATGAAAAATAATTGAGATTATAAACGTGTTTTATTTTGCCTCAGTGTTGTGCCAAATGCCATTACTAAATATTATTAGGATTGTCAAAGTATGTCTTTCAAGACGTTTAGGTAAAAATGCATGGGCCTTTAATATCCTATCTAGGAGCCGCAGTGTCTATAGTTTTGCGTACAGCTATGAGACTTAATGATAACATAGAATATTATTGCGAATGAAAATTATACAATATTCAGTTGATTCGGACAGTCTATTGAGTGTGTAGACAAATCTTAAATAGTTGGCTAATAAATGAAAACTAGTAAAGATTATACAGTTACTCTGAATCATAAGCTAATACTAAGTCTATTATTAGCGAGTAGACTATCAGAGCTTTTTATTAATATGTATAGCGTTTAATTTCACTATGAGAAGTAGTCAGGGTGGCATTAAATGGGTTTATATCGACACTATATATCTCTGATTATAGCTAGCAATTATTAAATTGTAAAGCAAATTTGTCAGCAAAATAGCCCACAAGTAATCGGTTTATCATATGCAAGTAAACCAACCTGTCGAGCTATCAAGAATTCTGATGGTGTTGCTCTTATGTGCTGTAACCAGAACATACGTCGTTCCATAGCATGCTATTCCAAGTGGATGAGACACTTCCTTACACGTCCAAAGAAGCTGATCTTGAGAGATGTCAATCAAAATGACTTGAGATGAGAGGTAGTCAGACACAACAACCTTGTCCAATCCTGAAACACAGAGTGAGACCCAATCTTGGCTAAGCTGAGGACAAGAAATGTCTTTAAGTTTGTTTCCAGTCAGTGAATAGACAACGAGAAGCTTGTTCTTTCTGTCTGGAACCACTACTTTATCACAGTTGACGGCTAGCCCTGTGGTGTGGGTACAAGAGTCGCTGTGAGTCCAAGACATGACTTGGTTTCCTTGCTGGTCATGTACATAGATGGTCCAAGGATTTCCGCACACTGCCGTATATAGTCTGCCCTTGTAGACCTCCATCGCCTTAGGGTCGTTGTTGAACGTGATGAATGAGCCTTTTACTTGGTAGTTGTTGTCAATAGTAGCTACTGCCTTTTTATACATTCCAGTAAGTATTTGAGAGTTCCAGACTCTTGTTGATGATGGACCTGATGGTAAAGAGACTGTGTGAAGGTGTTTAAGAGACTTTGGAAGAGGAGTAGAATGTTGAAGTTTCAGCTGCTCATCAATCGTAAATCCATCTGTTAAGACAACTTCTAGCATCATCTCACAACTTCCACCTGTGAATAAGTTAAAATTACATACATAATAATAGATTTTAATATGCTATTGTATAATACAAGCACAACTATAAATCTTCAGTTACGTATTAATAGCAGAATGAAAACTATAGTGATCTGAGTACTCATTTGTTATTATTGTGAACTTTTTGTTAGAAAGGTTAATCCATCATATATATATATATGTATATATATATATATATATATGTATATATATATATGTATATATATATATATATCCTTTTCTACTGTACATCCTATATAATATCTTCACATATACAATCCTAACGTTTGTTATATGAACTAAAATGATATGACCGCTTTGTAGCAATGTTCGCTCTTTTACTAGCAGAATCATGCATAAGCTTTAACGAGAGTGTATCAAAAGAGTTTTTTAGCAATGCTAAAAATAGTAAGACTAAACAAACCTAACATTCACTGAAAATGATAGTAACACTAAAGTGACATCATTCCAAGACCTGAACAAGTAAACAGACTGAACATCGCTTGCATTCATTGCATAGTGTAAATAATAAATTGGTTTCCATTATACAACATACTTAAGTAAGATACAAGCACCTCATTATTTTTTCTATCGTACACAAACAAATAGTCAAACTAATGATTTCTTTTCCACTCAGGCATTCATCAGTTGTAACATCAGCTGCACTTACAGGGTCACATGGAAAAAGCATAAAAAGTTTTTTAAAGCTACAAAGTAATTCGTTGTTATGACGGAAGCAGAATTGTTTGAAAAAAAGAGACAGACGGTTCACCAGTCTATCTCTTCAATACTTTAAACAAACCATTTATTGTTGTAATCATATTAGTATTTACAGTTTTTTTTTACATGTATGTGTAATTATACCTGAGTTCCATTACAATTTGCTTGGTTTCTGTAATCATTACATTGTTCAATAACTATTTTACATATTTATGTAAGCCTATCAATGTTCACTTTTTGTTTTGGTAGCTTGTGAAATCATAAATTTTTTACCAACTTTTTACTGGTCCACGCAATTATATCAGTAGGATATGAGCAATCATATCAGTAGGATATGATCTGCCTATCTTAGGAGTTCTTGGAACGAAACAAACAGTCTAAACTCAATTATTCTCAAACAGCACATTGCAGTTTAGAAACTGAGGTATTCTAATGTAACAAAAGTGTACTCGTACATTCACTGCATTATACGGTGTACAGGAATCCTTGAACTTTCACAGTCAATCAGATTAGCACCTCAACAAGTGAAAATTTGCTGAATAAAAGCTAACTAAATCATATCTCAAAATTAACAGCTTTCTATATAATAATAAGCATTTTCCTGATAAGTTTATTAAATAGTGTAAAGGTTTTGTGTGACCTTCACTTTCCTCCACTAGTACAAGACTTGTGCATGAGCACATATATTTCTGCCTAGTTCATCAAGGTGTACAATAAATGAATCAAGTGACAAGCAATGAACAGGCCCAGAACAGCTCTGCTTTACTTGACAAATGTTCGGGCTTGTATAGCTGCTAAACTCTGCCCCTGTTCTGCTTGGTTAGACCCAGCAAGGCTCGGTCCGGCTCGGTTCAGCTCGACTCGGTCTTGAGTCGGTACGGTTCTGGCTTGGCTATGCTTGAATCGGCTGTACATCAGCTTGGCTTGGCTAAATGTAAGGGGACGCCATCCACCACACACTCCCCCCATTGGCGACTAGGGTCTCCAACTCACATTCTGTGGGAGGACTAGCTGGGCCAGAGCCTCATGTTGGCAGGCTCTATAGCGGAGGCGCTCTATCTCCTCCAACGGTAGCTGGTGTTCCCGGCCCTCCAGGTGTCCCTGCCGGAGGGATGCCTGCATAGTCTCAGCAGCCCTCGTCCACTCCTGTGCGTCCTCCGCTAGCAACCGGGCCCGGCTGCGCTGCGTCTGCAGGAGGGTCTGGCTGGTCGGAGTCCGTCCTATCACTTCGGCCAGGGTGCGTAACCCAGCAGGCTCCACGGTCATCTTGCTCCTCCTGGTTAAAGCTGGGCGAACCCGGACTGGGAGGCACGGTGGTGTCCTAGCCCACTGTGCTCCCTCCGGGAGCTGCGACGTCTCCTTCTTCTGGTAGTGAGTGTGCAAGCAGCCATCGTCAGGGAGCCCCTCATGTTCTCCTGGCAAAACTGCTCCCAGGAGTTTTGATCCACCAGATATACCACCGGCTCCACTCCTCCTTGCTGGTGAGTCGCGTGGTGTAGTAGCATCTGGTCCTTTGACACTTGCTGCCAATCGCAGGGGCACACAAACACGGCGTAGTGTTGCAGCATGTGAAATTGGATCTGCCTGGTGCTGGTTGTGAGCTGGCAGATCCGGCAACTACCATCTTGCACCTGCTCTTCCGCCCATGCCACAGTCCGGGAAGACAGGTACTTAATGGTCCTCACGATGGTTTTCTTCTGTGGCCTGACCCTCTCTGGCTCCGGCTGCCTCACGGGTGTGCTTTCCCTCATGGCAATGGCTGGCGGAGAAGAAGACAACTCCGGTGAAGGAGGACTGATCCGTCTCTTCTTCATGCGTACGGCAGCCACTTGGCACTCCTCTTCCACTGGTTCCGGCATAACTTCATTCAGTAGCACCTTTACGCTGTCTTCTGTCAGAGTGGCATCCAGCCGCGCCTTTGCTCCCTCCTCCGTAATCTTCAACATGGCAGAACCTGGCTGTCGTGCCTCATCCCTCTCCGTGTTACTCCTTTTGTAGGCCACCACGTTTGCCGGTGTAGGCCTACCCACTCCTTCTCCAGTTTCTTTCAAACTCGTTGTGACCGAAATCAGTAAATCCTGTAGAGATGTGTTGCCTTCGCTCTGCATCTTTTCCAGCTTTCTGATGTCGTTCAGAGAAAGCGAGTGCTTTAATAAGAAATCCTTGGTTGCGTCCGTGAGAACCGTATTACCTCCTTTCCGTGCGACCTCTGGATCGTTTTCCATTAATTCCATCGATTAGCATATACCATCTCCGTATCGTTCCGGCCTCCTGGTTGTACGGGCCGGCCTCGGATTGTGCCGGACCGAAGTTGATTGGATTGCGGGGCTGATGGGATCTGGTGTTGCGGTCTTTCCGGTCACTTCCGGATTTGATTCCGGTTCTCCGGAACGTTCTCCTCTTGCCTTCTCTCCAGCCTGCTTGGTCAAGCGCCCTTCATGTTTGGACCCTCCTTGGCTCCAGAGTGGCTGGGGCCTGCCCCAACCTCTCCGGGCAAGCGTGATAAGGCTTCAGCATTCTCTCGCTCTGGATAGAAGACTGTCCCTGCCGTTCTATTAGATACGTGTGGTTCCCCCAGTCCTTCAAGACCTGGTATGGCCCCATGAACTTTGCCTGTAGCTTGGGATTTTATCCTCGTCTTCGGCGTTTGTTTGTGAGCCATACCCAGTTGCCTGGGGCATACAGTGGTGGTTCTTCCTTATCCTCTAGCCGCACCTCCATCTGGCTTTGCCGAAGCGCCTCGTGCACCCTCTGCAGCCTCTGCTGCACCTCAAGAGCATGCTTGTGGGCAGGAAAGAACTCTATCGGTGAGGGGTGACTTTCCAGCTGGTCTGGCAACCTCAGCTCCCGTCCCAACATTAGCATGTTGGCCGTCTCTCCAGTCGCAAAGTGGGGAGTGCCTCTGTATGCCCTCATCAGCTGGGGAAACAGTAGGTCCCACTCGTCCTGTTCTCGAGCCAGGATCAGCGCCCTCGAGGAGCCTTTTAGTCCGCGGTTATTCCGCTCTACGATTCCATTCCATTACGGAGTTGTGTGGGTCTTCCCCACGTTCTAGAGTTGGCACATTTTGGCCATCAGTTGGCTCTCAAACTGCGCCCCCTGGTCCGTGTGGATCTGCTCGGGCAATTCTAGGTAGCAGAAGACCCGTTCATCGAGTGCGTTGGCGACCACCGGGGCCGTGGCGTCAGGTAGTGCCAAGGCGTCCTGCCACCGGGTGAAGTGGTCGGTGAGAACCAGCACCCACTTGTTCCCCTTTGGCATGACAGGAGATGGCCCCACCAGATCCACGGCCACCTTGTGCCAGGATCGTCCTGCGTAGAGCCTCGTTTTTCCTCTGGCCGCCTTTGTTCCTCCATGCTTTGCGGCCTGGCACACCTCGCAACTCTTGATGAGCCGTCTGACTGTAGATGTCAGTCTTGCCAGTACCACGTCAGTTGGACACGACTTATCGTCCTTCCCACCCCAGAGTGAGCCAGGGTGTGTGTTTGCCACACCGTGGTTTCCCGCATGACCGGAGGGCAGATGGTGCACCATCTGGCGTGGCTCTGCGGGGCCACGCAGGCTTCCAGCACACCTTCCTGTCGTATACGCAGAGAGCCCCGCATGTGATGCAGGATGCCCAGCTCTCTGTTCGCGACCTCAAGGTGTTCTGCTGGCACCTCCTCTCCTGTGACGATGACACGGTACATGATGGCCACTGGTCTCTGTCTGGTAGCCTGTGTCTTTGCCAGTTCACCCTTTGGTTCCGTCACTCCTGGTGGGGCTGATAGCCTCTTGGGGGAACCTCCGGCACCCAGGTTCAATCCCGCCACTGTTGGGGCGGGAGTCCCATGCGAGTTGCCAGCCAGCCCCTCGGGGTATGCAACGTTCTCCAGGGTGGATCCCGCTCTATCGGGAGTCCCATCCAAGAAACTGGTCGGTACCCACGCGGCTAACGGCCCTTTTTCCTTTGCTAGTTCCTTCCGTGAGAGGCCCCCGTCCCTCTGTTCAATGCTCGCGCACTGTCGGCAGTCCTCGCAGGTCTGCCTGCTCAATCCGTCTGCATTCCCGTGGCGAGTCCCTGACTGGTACTTCAAAATGTAGCGGAACTTCGCCAAATTCTCAAGCCACTGAGCTAATTGGCTTGAGGGTTTCCTCTTCCGGCATAGCCACTGGAGTGGCGCGTGGTCCGTCCGCAGGAGGAACTCCTGGCCATACAGATACGGCCGGAAATGCTTGACCGCCTTCACTACTGCAAGTAGCTCTTGTCGAGTGAAGCAGTAATTGCGTTCCGAGGGGGTGAGGGTCTTGCTGTAGTAGGCAATGACCCTCTCACAGCCCTCTTGTACTTGAGACAGCACGGCCCTTACTCCTCATCTGCTGGCATCCGTGCCCAGGATATACTGCCTCCGAGGATTCAGAAAGCCCAAGATCGGGGCGGTGCTCTTGCTTTCCTTCAGCGTGTCGAATGCAGCCTGCCCTCCTTCCGTCTATCTCCAGGGCTCTCTTTTTGCAGTCAGTCGGTGCAAGGGGTGTGCTATAGTGGCAAACTACGGGATGTATTGACAGTAAAAACCGACCGTCCTGAGGAATCCTTGGAGTTCCTTTACTCCGCGCAAACTCAGCCACTTCGCTGCTGCCTCCACTTTGTCGGGGTCTGTAGAGACTTCGTTCTGGCTTACTATGTGCTCCAGGTAGCAAACCTGAGGTTGTAGTAGCTTGCACTTGGAAAGCTTCAGCTTTAGTCCGGCCTTGTGGAGTCTTTGGAAGACCTCCTCCAGCCGATGTAGTTGCGTATCGAAATTCGAGACGATGACGATAATATCATCTAGATATAGCAGCAGTGTTCTCCAGTGGAGGCCATGTAGGACGCGTTCCATGAGTCTTTGGAAGGTGGTGGGGGCAGACGACAGTTCGAAAGGCAACACCTTCCACTTCCACAGCCTAGACCGTGTCGAGAAAGCTGACTTCTCCTGCGCTTCTGCATCCAGGGGCACCTGCCAGTACCCGCTCACCAGATCGAGCGTGCTAAAATAGCGACTGCCGGACAGGGCGCTCTGGCTGTCATCGATCCTGGGTAGCGGGTAGGCATCCTGCTCCATGACGGCGTTGAGACACCGGCAATCAATACAGAAGCCCCATTTTCCGTTCTTGTTCTGGACCAACACTACGGGGGAGCTCCAAGTTCCTCCGGCGGGCTCGATGAGTCCTCGTTTGAGCAGGTCCTGGACCTGCCTTTCGGCATCTGCCTCCTTTTTTGGTCAGGGTCTGTGAGGGGTTTGTCAGATTGGCTGAGTGCCCTCCTTAAGTGGAATAGAATGTTCCACCTCCGAGGTCCTTCCTACGTCGTCATCACCCATAGTAAATACAGTGGCATACCGACGCAGCAAGGTTGCCAGCCTGGAAGTTTGTCCCCTGTCCTCACAGTTCGGCTGGGCTGACTGGAACAATTCTTCAAGGTGAGCCGGCACTCCATTGATTGAAGTCGGACCGGCATCACACAGTGAGGGATCGTCCTCTTCGACCAGCGGGGCCTCCACTCCCGTGTACGTGCCGATAGTGGTTCCGGACCGAAAAGTCAGCGGCCACTCCATAGTATTCATACAGCAGGTGATGACTTGTCCCTTGGGTTCTGGCTGGTTCAGGCTACTGGCCATAGGAGGTCCGTCGGGAAATCTCTTGATTAGTCCCATCTCTGTCTTGGTGAGAATCACTACCCCCTTTATCTCCTGCACTTTGCTCTGGAGCAACCACTCATGCCGGTCCGTGCAGACTAGCTGTCGGTCATCCACCCAAACCACCGGTTGCTCAAACTCCGAGGATGGCATCCTCGCTCAGTCGTCTCACTATGAAAACCTCCTCCGTCTTCACATTCTTCAAGCGGATAGCTAGACGGATTATTCCGTAGAAGGGAAGCTGTGTTCTGTCAGCCAATAGTCCGTGGCTGTCACTCTTCTCGAGTCGGTCCCGCACCATTCCTGGCAATCGACCAAATACCTGCTTATTGATCAGATTGGTGGTGCATCCGGTGTCCAGTATGAACTGGATGGGCCGCCCCTCCACTTTTCCTGGGAGAAAATAGCTGGTGGAGTGCGGTCGGCTGAGGGCTTGCGCTCTAGGGGTGTCCTCCAGGACATGCTCCGTGAGGTCTGGAAGGTTTCCTTTCTGTGGTGAGGCGAGGTCAGCACTTTGGGCCGTACCACGCCGTACCACGAGGTTTCTACTCTTCTCCCAGAGCAGTGCCTCTACTGTGTTTGCGACTGCTGGCTCCTTTCTGGATTTTTTCCCATGGGAAGTTCTTCCAGTAGATACACACTGCTTTCTTAAGCAAGTCCTGTTGGATCCCTTAGTAAGTTTCTGCTTCTGGAGCAGTGCACCTGCCGGTCCGATTGGCAGGCTTTCCGCAGCTCTTTCTGGGTTTCCTCCAGTAGGAAGTTTTTCTAGTAGGAGCCTGCTGCCTCCTTAGATAGGTCCTCTTAGTAGGTTTCTGCTTCCAGAGCAGTGCATTTACTAATCCTGTAGGGCTTTCCACAACTCTCTCTGGGTTTCTTCCAGTAGGAAGTTCTTTCAGTAAGAGTGGTGCTGCCCAGGTTATCCAGAGTTCCAGTGATCCAATGCAAATCCTGTGGTGGAGTTCTTGGGATATTTACATATCCCACTGCTGCCACCAGTGTAAAGGTTTTGTGCGACCTTCACTTTCCTCCACTAGTACAAGACTTATGCATGAGTACAATACATATATTTCTGTTTAGTTCTTCAAGGTGTGCAAGAAATAAATCAAGTGACAAGCATTGAACAGGCCCAGAACAGCTCTGCTCTACTAGACAAATGTTCAGGCTTATATACATGTAGCTGCTAAACTCCGCCCCTCTTCTGCTTGGTTGGACCCAGCACGGCTCGGCCCGGCTCGTCTCGGCTCGGGCCAGCTCGGCTCGGTCTTCAGTCGGTACGGCTCTGGCTTGGCTATGCTTGACTCGGCTGTACATCGGCTTGGCTCGGCTAAATGTAAGGGGACGCCATCCACCACAATATCACTGGATGTCAAAGGCATTTAGGGAAAATAAAAGGTGCTAAAAAGAAATTGCTCTTTCGAACTTCACAAAATGAAACAAACAAATGATGAACTGCAATGACTGATACCACAATGATGCTTCTAGAGGGATCCCTCTTAGTTAAACTACGATAGAAATTTACTGTATGTAGTTCAGTTTTTCGGTTTTTTGGTTTTTTCAGTTTCATTCATGTTTTATGTTTATGAAAGTTGTTGAATAATATTTTGCACTCCGTAAAGTATTGAAACTGCTGCATCCTACATTGCAAAGCAACAAAAGATTGTTGTAATAAAATTTGGTTTCATTCAGCATCTTTTAGATAATATGCTTTGGCTTTATGATTATTTAAATCATTTTATGTTCAGAATATGAAACTAGAGGTAGCGTAATTTTAACATTTAAGTAATAATGTTCTTGAATAGCTCATACAAGTATGCATGTGACGGATTTATTTTAAAAAAAGCTACTGAACTTGATAAAAATATCATGCAATGCTAATTATTAGATTTCTTGATGCTTTAAAAAAATTGACTAATACAATTTACAAACAAAATAATATTATAGTTTTTATATTTTTATCCACAACAAAATAATGCAGATTTTGCCGTATGATTTGGTTCTCTCAGTAATAATACAGACAACTTATGTGTGTATCACTTACTTTTTATAACTACTTAAATATACACTCACTGCAAAAGTGACTGTGAGCCATCAAAAATAGTTTTGTATGTGTTCAGTTGAAAAAAGCGGCAAATATTGAATCAGAGATTTCTTAATGCTCAAAGTTGGTACAAACATACAAAAACTAAAGCAACAAGCAATTCACTCAATCTTCATAGTATTTTTGTAGAAATGTATTACTAATTAAAATGTGTAATATTTCTTTCGCTCTCAGGAACGGATAAATAAAAATTAAATTCAATAACATAACTTTTCTAATTATTTAAGCAGAAATATTTTTGTCTGAAAAAAAATTTGCTTTTCTAAACAATTTTCTCCAAAAGAAATTTTTAAATATTCACAGAAAGCAACAATATTTTACTCAGAACAAAATAAAGTTAATTGGTTTAGTAAAAAATCTGCATAAAAAAACAATAAAGTTCCATGTTTGTAATAAAACCTCACAGACTCATTATATAAAAGAAAAAAATATAAAAAGTTTATGATGAATTTAGCTTTGCAGGCTTTTAGAAAACAAAAATTAGTTTTGGCATTAAATGCTGTTAAATATACAAAAGAAGAAGAAACATGATTATCCATCATCCACTTTTTACAAATAAACATACATTGAGCTGCTGCTTGTCTCTTTAGGTAAAACTTTAGCTTAGTCCAAACAAATGGCTGGAATAAAAGACTGGAACAGAAAGACTGGAACAAAAGACTGGAACAATTGCTTCTAGAGCAATAGTTAACATTTATTAGCAACAGTTAACATTTATTAGCAACAGTTAACATTTATTAGCAACAGTTAACATTTATTAGCAACAGTTAACATTTATTAGCAACAGTTAACATTTATTAGCAACAGTTAACATTTATTAGCAACAGTTAACATTTATTAGCAACAGTTAACATTTATTTGCAGCAGTTAACAAAAATTAATTATTGATTTTCTTGGTCGACTTACTCGTCTCTCGTATTTTGCTGACTGAAGGCATTTGTAATGATGGCATGATTTCCTCCACCAGCCTTTGTACAGTATTCTCTGTGTCACTAAATCTGGAGACTATATCACACTGTAATAATAATAAATATGTCATGAAAATTGAAATATATAAGCAAAGAGAGCTTACGAATCAACAGAACATATGAAAAATAAACAATTAGCTATAGTTAAAACTATCGCATATCTACTGAGCATTTTTAATCGGTAGTTGAAGCAAAGGCGCATTTTGTTTATTTGATTTAATGAGTGTTTAAAAGCTCTAAACTTGAAAGCTCTTAAAGATGTGGCTGCGTCAAAAAGGTCGATTTAATGAAATTAAGACCAATAAAAGGCTAAAACATCAGCTACAATTTAATGTCATTTTTGTCTTTGTAGACCAATCCTGTCCAGAGATATATGCGTTTGAATGAGGCCATCTCTTAAAAAGCTCACATTCCAGCAGGTGCTTCATTTGTGACGTAACTAGTGATACATCTGAAAAGATGAAAAGAGTCCACGAGCGATAAATATAAGGTTGCTTCATTAGCCAATCATCAGCACGAAATTTTTATATAGGTCGTAATAAATGTTATCACTCGTAAAACGCGTTGTTTGTGATCTCAAATTTAAAGATTTTACTCTCTCATTTAATCGCATGGACATTGATATTTACTAAATTAGTTAACATCGTTATTTTAATGAATTATTCGATCGACACATTTTATTGACGAACAACAGAATTGTAAAAATTGCTGTAAAGTTACTGCGAAGGTGACTCCGAGTTTTTTGGGCATCAGGTGGTTAAAGTGCTACGGAGGACAATAGGAGAGTGGAGGAAAATTTATCTTTTACTTTGAGTCTCCTATAGATATACTGTTGAGGTTACATTCAGATTATATTTCCCTGTTTGAGGTTATAATGTAATTTCCTGCGCATGGAAGATACGTATGGTATGTACAGTGAGTTCTTGACGGCTTCTTTTTAATCCATAGCATCTAGCAATACAATGGCTTAGATTGATGAATATACTAAAGGTAATATTTTTAGTTCTCATTAATACATGTACTAATTAATAAAATGTTAGCTTTTTGCTATCACTAATCATCGTTTTATAATTTTTTATCGGTTCACCTAACTATATTTGCTTCAAATTTTCTGTGGCAGTTTTATTTAGTAAATTAGATTTATGATTTGACTTTAGATGTTCACTTCTTACTTGTAGAAAGTGAAGAAAGTCGATTGATCAATCCAAATCTTTAACTTCCAAAACCAAGGTTTCGAATCGTTGGCTTGGCGTACTTATAAGTACAAAAGCATAAACGCTTTTGTTAAACATTTATTCATTCTTAAAATTACACTCGCAATCTATCTAACTCCCAATTTGTAAGCTTTCAGTAGATACGCGTTCGAATGACATATCTATGAATGACATATATTTATTGCATTTGTTTTACTGATTACAGGATGTTTATGTGGTCCCACCAGCCGAAGCAGCTTTGTCAGAGTGGAAGCTGCCATAAATGGAAAAGAGAGACTTGAATGTGTGCTGCATAAACCATGATGTTTTGTTTGAGTTTGCTGCAGTAGATGAATTTGTCTTATTGTATCAGCTAAAACTGTGAGTGGCCACGACTAGATGAATATTTTTAATAAAAGCTTTATGCCGAGATGAAAATGTTTTTGCTTGTAAAAATTATATAATAAAATAATATTGTTGAAGATAATGCAAAACATGATTTGCAAAACAATGAATATATCATAGCTCCTTTGACACCTGTGTTGAAATCTTTTCTGATAGACGGATTTATGAAGTGCAATCAAAGCGGCATAGACAGGCACTTTTGCATAGCTCGACCATTTGTTTAGTACTTGAATCAACTAATCAAATGCGACCAGTAAATTTTTTCCTACACATTGATACCAATAATGGTTTGATAACGTTGACAGTCGACTATACATACAATGTACATGACTTTTAGGAATGTAGTTGGTTTCACCTCCTTTTTTTTCAAAGACGAATTTTGCTTATTTTACTTACAATAGTAAGAAACTAGTTTTTGGTGTGGGCATTGATATACAGCCGCACCCCCAGGATAGGCGACGGGCATAATGTGGGAAGGGCTTTTGGGAGGCTGTATATCGTTAGTGTGGGTAGCGACGGAACTGTGC